>NC_051156.1:188435821-188648321 GCF_013339745.2 Dermacentor silvarum | reverse complement strand
AAAGATAATGGCTTTGCGTTGCGGCTGCCATCTGCCGAGCCTGCTTGCCTGAGAGAAGCGCGTGTGCTTCAGTCAGAGAAGCATCACAGGCCACATTCATATTCATTCAGGACTCATCAGAAATCATGTTGAAGATGTACATAAAACCTCAATAGAACTTCAATGTAAATACTTTTTGATTGATGAAATTTGTAAGAGTAGAGGAGCTCGGAAGAAGCCTTATAAAATACTAGCGAAGTGGAGCTTGCCGTGCTGGGCTATTCCTCGGGGGGGGGGGGGGGGGGGGGGGGGGAGGTCTTTTTCTTTTTTATGTAAGAATCCACTCAGACCTCCGAAGCGGAAGAAGCTCTTCATTTGGGTCCGTGACCGAAATATTTAGTTCGTCAGGTCGTGAAGGCCAATGAAGGCCTTCTGAGAGACAGGATATAGGACCCTAAGAAAAGCGGCCAGCATTTCTTTCTTCTTCTTCTTCTTTTTTTATATGTGTATCAGTCTTTCTTTCTTTCTCTGCCACTCGTGATCACCGCCATCCTCTGCCTTTATTTTTTGTTCACTGTTCCAATTAACGCAATGCTGAGTAGCTGGCGAGAATGCACTGGTCCCAGACGTCTTCTCAGCTTTTCCCTTAAAACTGTTGAGCGACTTATGATGATAAATATAATTTAATGGCCTCCCCTTTGAAACGGGGCGGTGACAAATAGTCACCGAGCCTTCGTGAGTTAATCAGGTACGCTTTTTTTTTTTCTAGCATTTTTGTTTACATTTCATTAATCTTTTTTCCCCCTCAATATCTACCTTGTACCTCTACCTATGACTAAAAGATCAAATCAGGTCGTATCAACATCTTCCCTGCTTTTTTCCCACCAATATTCTAAACGTCTCTTGCTTATCTCGACTGCTGACTGGACCGGTTGATGCTTCCGTCCACTTTAAACCCAAGCGCTTCTGGAATGTGTACGTTACCTACTGTTCTTCATTCATTACACATTCACAATCCATTAGGATGTGTTGAGTGGTCTCCGGATCTTTGCTGCAGCATACGCATGCCTCATCTAGTTCCGAATATTTGCTAATCCCTAGTGCCCCCTAGTAAGCGAACTAGGACAACACGTGTGAGTCGCTGACCGGCCGTGCTTTATGTATATCCAGACGTGAAATAAACTCGACAGAGTGTCCACGCGCCCCAAATACATGCGTGATCATAACCAATCCGATCGAGCACAGTCAGACGAAGCACATGACGTGGTGTCAGAAGTGGAATCCGAACCCACACCCACCTCTTTCTCAGCAGTGGGGGAAACGCTCCACAACGACGACATTAAAGAGTTTTAGATTAGGGGACGCAAGCGGCTTGCGTACGCAAGAACTATGGGCCACGGTACTGCGCATGCGCAGATTCAGACGTAATGCCCTGCGCGTGCGCACTATATACCGCGTGGCCCCTGGCTCCTTCGTACGGAAGCCGCTTGCGTCCCCATTTCTAAAGCTCTCTATTGTGAGAGGCCCGTGATGATACTGAACGCATGAGAAAGTGCACGCGAACAACACGGGAACGAAAGAACCGCACGACACAAAGCGCGGAATACCCGGCCTCGAATTTTATGGCGGCCATGATTGCGTGCGTGGATCGATCCCAGAGACATCCCATATAGCGCATCATTGCAGATTCTGATCTTGCACCGTTCGTTCGCGCGTCCAACGATCACCAGAAGACAATGAATTCTCGCGGCCGCTCGCGGTCTGGCTGGGGTGACTGTCCGGGGAGAATTACGAAGACGACGAAAGCGTTCGACTCGGCGCACGAAATTCTCACGACGCGCGCACTGACGTAAGAAGCCACGTGGTGCATCAGGTTGCGGCAGTGGAATCAAGGCTACTTGTCGTGGTTCCCTGTGTGACAAGAATAAGGCACGTTGACACTGAAAATCGAGAGCGAGCGACTAAGAATAGAAGCTTCGCGAAGTGCGCGTCTCACCGAGAAAGCAGAACTATAGATAAAAAAAGGAGAACTCGTGACAAAAGTCCTCACGACCTTCTGTAGTTATTCAACGGCGTCGTGGGATAGACAATAGCGGCATCTGCCGCTATTGTCTATCCACGACTTACTTTGCATATCTTACTCTGAACTTACTCTGAATAACTTACTTTGCATATCTATGCAAGTGAAGCTTCTTTTGCTGTACGCTGAGTTACTATAAGTCGGTGACAACCCATAAATACAGTTTAAAATGCACCGCTGTCCAACTCTTTGTGAATTTGTTTAGATGCGCCGGCCTATTACGTTTGCTCATTTCCGTTACGTCACAGGGGAGGGTGAACGTCTCTTAATCCATTGGCGACTATGTTATGCAGCGCGGAAACACAGAGGTGAAGTGCGGCTTTGTTGGGCAGCTTATACTGAATTCTTATGTTATCATCGAGCATATAGTAACTACGACAGCATTCTTCATAAGTCTTTTACAAAAAGAACAACCATGTATACCAAGCTAAATGTTCGAAAAGCTTAAATTTGCAGCAAGCGTTGAGCCGCCAACTATACTGTGCTTCTCAACAATGTTATATCGTGCTGGGCTTGTTGATTTTTTCCCGCTATTTCGAGAGCATTAAAACACAAAACACGCAGCACGAAGGAAACTGCGTGCACGCACATATAATGATCTCGTTGTCCTGTATGCGCCTGATGTCCTGTATGTGCATGATGCCCTGTCTGTACATATTCTTTTTTTTTCTTCTGTGTACACGCGCTTTAATCCTTTAGAATAGGTTGCTTCGTTACTTGACCGATGTTATAGCCAATGAACAAAACACAAGAAAAACTTCGACTGAAGATTAACGCGTAAAAGGATCGCAGGATGGTTATGAGTGCTTGACGCGAATGTTTAAGCGTTAGCTTATAGGTAGGGCTCCGTGTTTGCGGAGAAATCCGAAAAAAAATTCGATAAACACTCGCCGGTAAATTTTTTGACAATTCGGATTTATCCGATAAACTCCGATTTTAATGGCCCATATGACCCTGTTCCGTTCTATATCGAAAGGGCATGTTCTAAGCAGCCATTGATATATCGGCTAGTTTGGCCGATATAAACTTTACCTCACGTCAACAGTATCTCGTAGACCACACCCATCGCACATATACAAAGGGCTTGTCGCGCACGGGGCGAGAGACGTATGATCGCTCAACGACTGTCGCAGACCTTCATGGATACTACGCTGCTGTCGCTGAAAAGTGTGGACAGACAGAGTTGAGAGGAACCTTTTTGATGTACTCCAGTACACCAGTGAATCGTTTTGGTATAGTGTTCGAATTGTGAATCTAATTGTGATGCATGAGTTACCCCGCGCGTTCGAAACATATGCGCCGGTTTTTAAGTTCGTGTTTCTCGTAACTGACGACATGAGCCAACTCATGAGTGATTTTGCGAACTATCAGGGCTAAATAATCAGTCACATTGTTGAACCTCTGTCGCTTTGGAGACTTCACACAGTCCAGTGGCCTGTGGTTTCTCGCTGCGCGGTGAGTCTTCTAGCGCAAACGTTGAAAGGGCATTTTCAAAGCTGAGAATCATCAATCGAAAGGAGCGTGCTTCCATCAGTGACAGCAACCTCGTAAAGTATGATTGCGCCTATTACAACAATCTTTAAGGTTGTAATACGCACAAACGTAGGTGCTTTTTATTCATGTATTTATGCTTGTGTGGATATGTGTTTATGCGTTCAAACCTTCCAGACAACAAAAATACGCTTCGTGTGTTCTGATGTTTTCGTGCTCAGATGTCATTTCATCTAAGATTTTGGATTATTGAGTATAATGCAAACTTTAACTCCGAATTTCGGAGAATTTGGGATTTGCGAGAAATAAACTCCGATAAACTCCGAATTTCCGCCAGAAAATAAACTCCGAAAAACACCCTCCGAATTTCAAGAAAGATAAACTCCGAAAACACGGAGCCCTACTTATAGGCGTTTTCGCTCCCGATCTCGAGCCCGCGGAATCGCTTGGGGGTCTGAAGGTTCCGATTCTCCCACGACGTTTCGTTGTATAAATAATGTTTTACAGCAATGTTGTTTAAACTACTACGCTCCTCTCGGATGCTCGAGCGCTCGCCGGTTTTCTGAGCACGCACTGGTGCAGCCGAAGGCGCTATGACGACAATATGATGACGAGAATCGGATGACGAAGCTGAAATGACGACGATGAAACGACCGCATCACGGCAACGGTATAACGAA
Organism: Dermacentor silvarum; assembly: GCF_013339745.2. Taxonomy (NCBI): domain Eukaryota; kingdom Metazoa; phylum Arthropoda; class Arachnida; order Ixodida; family Ixodidae; genus Dermacentor; species Dermacentor silvarum. The sequence goes on along the minus strand of NC_051156.1, from coordinate 188,644,092 downwards.
TGCGCGATGACGACTTATGACGACGATGGCGTGGCCAGCAACGGCATCACAATCACAATTGAATCAAGACACCATGACTGCGATGAAATGAAGGAGAAGGAATGATATCGATGGAATGGCTAAAACGGTATGACAGCGACACGACGACGCGGCATGAGTGACAACGAGATGACGACGATGGCGTGACGGCGACGGCACATACGCAGTGGCATGACGACATACCCGGCGGCACATATCCGCGGGAACTGTGCAGTGCACTATCTCCGGGATAGGCCCACCTCTGCAGACGGCGTCAGCGGCGCAAAATTGAGCAACGAGCATTAGACAATCGAACGCTTTAAAACTATCCTTCAAAGCTGCGGAGAGCGAAACACAAGCGGGCAAGCAGTGTTCCAGTCAACTTGAAAGCTCCGGTCGCGGAACGGTTAGTCGGGCGCCGATCATGTTATCAGCTGTCGAATTAAGAGTTAGTACCAACTTTCTCACCTCTCTTTCGTAACGGACAGCGGACTTCTCGCTGCGTTGCGAAGAGCGCATCTTCAAACATGCACGCGGCGTCTGTCGACGATGCGGGGATGCCACGTAGCATCCGGAGGCATTGCTTCCGGTCAAGGTCCGGGCGCCCGTTCACCCAGATTTGATTTCTGGAACGTCGCCCCTGACCGTGGGGTAGCCCTCGCCAGGTCTGCAAGCCGCCGGCGGCAGCAGCAGCCGCATACAGCGCACGATGACCGGGTAACTCACGCCGCAAGGAAGGCCGCAGTTGTCTCGTTTTTCTTGTCTTTTCTTGATCGAGCAATTGGTATGTAAAGCCAGCACGACCGCCAAAACACCGTCAGTTGGCGTTTTACCGAGCGCCGCTCGAACTCGCTGTCAATATTGTACCTATACGAACCCGTAGCAGACGATACTTCCTCTGGCGCTGCCGTCTGCTTGAGCGGCGATGGCCGCTGTCGGTTCCACTTCCTTCAGGGATGCGTCCAGGCAGGCTTGCCGACACGACCTGTCAGTAAATCCTCGGTATATAGTGGCTAACCGTCGCGGACGCCGGTAAACGCATGCGCAGCTCGATCGTACACGCTTGGTGAGCGTTCACCGGAGGAGCGGAAGTGAACCGCTTGTGCACTTCTGGCAAACGGCAGCAACGATTGCTTGTCGTCTGGCTGAGCAGTCGCTTGCGTTCGAAATCAAATCAAACGTTATTTGTGCCTTGAAATACAAAGGCTGGCGCGGCCACGAAAGATTGACTCGCCACCCTGCCCGGCGAAAGTGGATGTCCAGGGAAGCTGTTGAAAACCACCACAACTGCTGAGGGGGATTTGCAACGCTTTATTGCATTGGATTAATGGTAGTAATGGTAATTTGACAGCACGCCGCCGCCGCTGATCGTATTGCCGCTTCTTTTTTCCTTTGCCGCTCCTTGTATTCATGCTGCTCCTCGGGAGTCCTAACTATGCGTTGCCTACCCATAGCGGTGCTGCAAGAACAATGAAATCAATTGCTAGGCTATTTCTTTTATATACAAAAGGCTAGTGACGTCACTCCCCACGTCGTAAGCTGCCGTCGCCGCGGCAGTTTGCGCAACAGTAACGTTCACCGGTACACGTATGCGGGGACCGCTACGTGCTTCGCATTTGCTATCACGAGCGCCTTATCATCAGTTATGTGGTTCGGATGCTTGTTTTGTGCTTGTTCTTTATTAAAACGAACGCTGTTCTGTATGTTGTTTGCGCGATTCCAAAGAATGCATGCATTTTTCGCTTCACTTTGCTGAGTGCTTAAAGCCTGCTTCAACTCGCCCGCGGGTGAACCCGGTGTTGCACTACCTGCGAGATCGGCCCACATTTTTGCCCGCGGACGCGGACATGAAAAAATTCAGAGCCCTTCCCCTGTCGAGAAAATGGGAGTAAGCGAAGCTTGTGGCAAGACGACGCTGTCGCAGGCGTTCCGCTTCGTTTGCCCTAAACTCAGGGTCGGCGGCTCTTAGCTGACGTTTCGCCTCAACATCGCGCTCCCGCAACTCGGTGTCCGCGGCTCTTCGCTGTCGTTTCGCCTGGGCTTCGGAAGCTCTCACGCTAAAATCGGCACGTCGACGACGAGCCATTTCCCTAGCGAGTTCGCGACGCCGTTGCTCAAACGCAGCCTGCTCCTCGGCGGTATGGACCATGCGCGGCTTTCCCATCCGGACGCCGAAACTGATCTGAGGCGAGAAAAGCCCGGCGGAGCGCGAGCCAACCCCTTTCCTTCCCTTTCCCTCCCAGCGACACACCAAACGACCCTGATTGGTCAGATTCGTTTCTTTCTTCCTTCTTTTCTTTCTTTCTTTCTTTCTTTCTTTCTTTCCCTGGCTCATACCCGCATATCCAAAGCGGTTATGCGCCACACGTGATTTTATTATCGTTAATCGTGACGTAACTGACGAGCATGGGATGTTATTGATGTCATGACCTATCAGCCATGTTAGTCATACCCTTCCATCCCAATTTCGGTATATACCAAATGAACGAGACGCGAGTTTTCGACAGGTAGGGTTTTAGCGTTACACCACCACCACTTGTGAGGCAATACAAGCTTCGCTTGAAAATGCCGACCAACGAGCGGGTAATAAGTATGCGTATCAACAGTATTGCTAGGGAGCCAGGACATGCATGTATAGGCTCCCTAAGTATTACGTTTTCGTTACATGCGCTTTTCGCAAGCGACCCCCTATGCTGACCATATCGATAGATGTTTTGCGTCGAAACATATATCTGCAGGCATATTTGCCTTGCCTGTGGAGTTGTTATGTTAAAGGATATGAAGGAATCCTAAAAAATATTTTCTGGAAATATTTACATTAATGTTGTTTATAATGCAAGTTAGATATGAAGATGAAATTTGCAGCCTAACTAAAGCAAGTTCTGGGGCTTTTCAAGATATCGTATGTTAGCAGTCTACATTTATTTGGCTCCATGAGCAGCAGTGACTTCGTCTGTCCTCTTCTGATGAGCAGCTGCCAATTGCACAGCAATAACGAATTCCGCGTATACACGATGTTTAGGAATAAACAACCTTTCCGTGTGTGGTATGCAATTCGTAAACCTCCTTGGTAATATGCGAAAAGGCATGAGTTACGCACCTGCTCACATTCGCCTGTGTTTGCGCTATGGTGAACCAGAACAGTGCGGAGACCCCGAACGCGGATAAGCCTATACAAAAGAAGTAGTAGTTCAATGATTGGAAAATGTAGAGAGGTCGGCCGGAAAATGGAGCATCTGGCCTGCTATTCTACGTAAGGGAAGGGGAAAAGACAAAAATCTTTCGCAGATGTATGCCAATGAGAACAACTGACACATCAAAGCGAAGCTGTACAATCAACTTCTCACACTCTTCACAAGTATACTAAGGGTCTGCTTGTTATCAGTTCTTATGACGATTCAACACCACGACGCCGACTGCGCGTTATCACAGACTCCAAGGTCATACAGTCGCTTCGAGGCTCACACATAGGCGGCGCTGCTGAGTTACTGTACAGGCTCGCGCTAAAGTTACTGTATAGGCTCCCTAAAGGGAGCCTATACAGCAACTCTAGCGCCACCTAGGGAGCCTCCATGTACCGCGTCTCCATGTACCGCGGTACATGGAGGCTCTCTAACGCCACCAGGTTTGATTACCGCAGCCGTACAATCTCCTAGATGACCTCCAACGTGGAGGCGGTGAAATTTGACGGGAGAAGTAACAATTACGGATTCATTCATTCATTCATTCAATCATCGTCAGCCTATTTATGTCCACTGCAGGACGAAGGACTCTCCCTGTGATCTCCGGATTACGGATTACTGGCTAAATTACCGATTACTGGCTAAAAAAGAAAAAAAAAGGGGGGGGGGGAGAGATCTCGCGAAGAAATTACTATATATTACAGTGAGGTATCCGCAAGGTAAGTTTTATTTTTTAATCATCGCTGCTTATACCTTATATGTATATACACCACGAAAGCATTACACCTCTCGAGTATTAGTACGTACGTATTATATCTACTACTTCTTCTTCTTTCTGGGGTTTTACGTGCCAAAACCAGTTCTGATTATGAGGCACGCCGTAGTGGAGGGCTCCGGATTAATTTTGACCACCTGGGGTTCTTTAACGTGCACTAAAACGCAAGCACACGGGCGTTTTTGCATTTCGCCTCCATCGAAATGTGGCCGCCGCGGCCGGGATTCGATCCCACGATCTCGTGCTCAGCAGCGCAACGCCTTAGCTGACTGAGCCACCCCGGCGGGTATATCTACTACTTGCGGGGATAGTTGTTTCCACTGATCTCTACTATTGACCTTCTTCACGGCGATCCCGTTGGCGCTATCATGTTTGATCACGGGGTGACGCGTCCATTGCTTGCCTCAGCTGCCTCCGTTGCCCCTGTGTTTACAATGGATGTACGTGATAACGGTGCGGCTTTGCAAACCTCTGTTTCGGCGGATATCGTATACGGAGACTGGATGGACGACACGCGAAGATTTGGCTACAGCTTTAACGGACATGTAAGCGCTTTCGGAGCTCATTACGCTTTTTTTTTTTTCCTAACGGCACATTGTATTCCAAGCTATCGTAACTTTCCGCTTATGAATTGAATCAGTGTAAGCGTGATTAGCTCTTCTTTCTTTATTTTCAAGTACTTTGAAGCAGCAGCTTGTCATTTTTCTCATTCAGTAAACTTCCTCGGTGCGGTCACTATCCGATTGTTTATTTCCCGCCTAAACACTCGCGGACGTGTGCTTAGTTGCGACAGATTTGTTGTTGCTGCGCACAAAACTTTGAACGTAGATTCTCCGTACTTTGTAATAGCTTGCAGCAAAGACATATTATCGCTAGTCTCTTGCTTACAGTGTAGACGGTTACGAAACGTTCAGCTCCGAACATTAGTGTGCTGTCGGTGCAAGTCGCCGTCACCCATGCTTCGGCGCATTGATTCAAGTGTGCGCCCGTTCACTTATTCTTGATACGTTGGTGATATAGTGTGCGTAGGTTTGCGTGCGAGTTGGGGTGGATGTGCGTAGTTAACGTGCGCGAAACTTATTATATGCCAAGCAGTGTCGCTACTCCCTTTGTCACCGCACAATGAGCGGTACCCACTCGTGCATACGTCCGGGGTTGAAGAGTTCTTTCCTTGGAGCAAAAGGACTTCAACCTTTCCATTGCTTCGCATTGTTATCAGGAGCGCCTTATCATCAATTATGGGGTTCGGATGATTGTTTTGTACTTGGTCGAGGCACTTTGCGTGTGCCTCGAGCGGCCAGCCGCGTTGCAATTTTGCGTGTATTTGCGGGCTTAACTTTCACGCTTGGAAAAACACTTTTATGTAGCACCTATTGCGCAACAGAAAGCTGTAGCGGGAGTTTGTCATGTTGCGCTACAATTTTCTCATGGGCACTTTTCATCTAATTATAATATTTGAGAAGTTGATTAACTGATTAAGACTAGTTATGCAATTAGGCGGAATGCAAAAAAATTATAACCTGAGTATCCCCAAGCGACGGCAAACAACATTATCTTGGTTATGTCCAGGTACTTTTCATTTGCATATTTTTAAATCTTGGTGCATGATAGTTGGGACACCCTAGCCGTATGGTTTGGTTTGTCGTTTGGTCCTTCCTGTCAGTTATTATCCAAACTCCTTGAACGCCTGAGCCCTACACACTTTATTGATTGATTGATTGATTGATTGATTGATTGATTGATTGATTGATTGATTGATTCGCGTCATGAGGCACGTACTGTAGCGGTGCATGTGTATACTGGCTGCGAATCGAATCCGCGACCGTGAGCGCCTGCCATGGTTTCTTTTGTTGAAATCGGTCGCCACCCGCTCCAGACGCTTGCGATATGTGTTGCCTCTCTTTCCTTTTAACCATCGCCTGCCCAACGGAACAACACAAGGCAGCATCGGAACCGCCGTCACCGCGCCTTCGCTAAGCCCAACGTCGGCACCGTGTCGGTTCGCCGTGCAAACGCCGAGCTTCCGGGTCCGTATACGTGCCCGAAGACGAAGGCGCGTGGAAAGGGAAGGGCCGGCGCGTGATTCCCGAGGCACGCTGACCTTCCTTCAAGTTCGGAACACGCATACAGTGTTCTTCTCCTCGGACGCGCGCGTATCGACCGCGTGCCGTGGCCAATGTTACGAGTCGCGGCGTGCTGAGCGCGCGTGAGAACAAAACAGGAAGGGTGTACTATAACCCCCCCTGCGACTGATTCTCAAATGCGAGTACAAGGAAGCCGGTGGTGTTGTTCCTTTCCCGGGGCCCGTCTGTGTAGTGCTATAAAGGAAGGCCTCGTGATCGGACTCGCCGTGTTCCGCTTGCCATTTGCCTTTGCCGCTAGCCGCGCTGTATTACTATTTCTGTATAGGCAGAATATGGCTTCGTCGCCCATATAAACCTTCCTCGGTGTGCTGACCGGCACGAGCCTCTAAGTGTCTATTGCTATTGCGGGATGCGCGGTTATATTGCATGGATGATCACTATATAGCGGATAGTGGATAGCGTCTTTAATTGAGATAGCCGGAAAATGCGACGAATGCGCCAAACCAAACGCTGCTAATTGCACACTTCGGTGGACGGACGATATAGTCTATATAGCCTCTGGTATCGCTCAAAGCTTGCGGGAGGAACGTAGTTTTAACATAAAAGGAGGGGGGGGGGGGGGGAGCTGTCGTCGTTTAAGGGAGAGCTACTCCGTTCACTATTGAAATGTAGAAGACAAGACATGTTGAAAACAGGAAGCAGGACGTCAGTCAGACGTCAGCGACGTCAGCGTAGTCAGACGTCACTTGATCGATATCGTTTCATCGAAGCAATTCCTTCCTGTCGGCTGCACCGTCGGCTTGTTGATCGGTTTACGTTGGCTAGCAGACATCTTTGCGGCGCATCGAGAGATACAATCCGCACAATTAGCATTATACAGCGCGGTTAAACCGCCCTTTGTTTTGGTCTGTTACGTTAGAAACGACGGTTGATGGTTTCTTGAAACACACGTGGTCACAGGGTGTTATCACAGTCTACGCGTGGTCGTTATATTGAAGGAATTCGTGGAACAGCCAGAAATGTATGACAGGAAGTTGTTTCACGAAATTACCCTCGAAAAGGACGCAAATTGAAAAGAGAAGACACAATTATGCCCGATACGCTTGCTAGAGATCCTGGGTGCGCTACTGGCATATTAAAGAATTGAATCAACCTGTGTCGCCGCTGCTACATAAGGACTGCCTGTGTTGCCGGCCCTTCGCGATGCACGGCTTTCCTCGAGGATAGAATAATTCATCCGCCAGCGCTGTATAGCCAACCTCCAAAGAAAGGACTTCAACTCCGCAACGTCGGCACTTGCGCCGACCACTTTCGGTCACTCTGGGTGGCTTAAGCGCGGGCTTTTTTCTTTTTTTTCCTTCTTGCCTCGGTAAAAAGCGTGAGTATACCGCTCGTTACAGAAGGAAGTAACGCCACTTACTGGCATAGTAAGTTTCTCGTACATCATTTACACACATCTACCCCTACTCTAACACAAAATTACACCCACCCTATCGCCAACGTATCAATAATAAGTGAATGGGCGCACACTTGATTGAATCAATGTGCCGAAGCATGAGTGACTGCGACTACACTGACAAGACACGAATGTTGGAAATTGAACGTTTCGTGACGGTCCACAGAGTAAGCGAGGGACTAGCGATAATGCGTCTTTGCTACAAGCTACCACAAAGTACAGAACATTTACATTCCAAGCTTTGTGCGCAGCAAGAACAAATCCATCGCAGCACAGCACACCCGCGAGCGATTAGACTGAAAATAAACAATCACATAGTGGCCGCACCGAGGAACTTTACTGAGTCAGAAACATGACAAGCCGCTGCTGTAAAATGTTTGCCAAATAAAGAACGTGCACAGTGATCCTGATTTAATTCATAAGCGGAAGGTTTGGACAGGTTGGAATACATTTCTAGCCCCGCTTTTAGTACAAGCACCGTATACGCTGCTCGCGCAGTTTGGACAAAGCCTAATGAGCTCTGAAAGCACTTACATGACCTCCAAAGCTGTGGCCAAAGCTTCGTGTCGTCCACACAGTCACCGTATATGATATGCGTCGAAACGGAGTTTTGCTGCGCCGCACAGGCGCCACGCGCTTGCATTGTAAACACGGAGGCAACGGAGGCTAAGTTTGCCCCAAATGGCAAATGCCGACAGCTACGTGTAATCTCTTCAGGATTTATAAATTCTTGGTGCAATATCGTTGAGAAATGGTTTCTCTGCACTCTCGAGCAACTGAAAGAGAAACTGCAAATACTTTTATTCAAGCGACGATCGTTATAAATTCAGACAAGACGGAAGGTTCGCAGGAACATGTAGACATGGAAAGAGCAACCGTGGTCGAACGACCGTATGTACAGTCGAGTACAGAAGTTCCAGGACCAGAGGTGCCGCTGAAGTAATTTTCTTCGCAGCCTAAGCATAAAGGTTGAATTCGAGTGGTACTGCCTAGTTGCGCCTGTTTGACTGGCGTCATGCATTAATACAATTTCACGCTGCACGGCTGTGCTTTTTTTTTTTTTTTTTTTTTTTTTTTTGCTGATACCGTGTCCTATGCATTTTTGCACTCGACTGTACGTCTCACGATGGCGACAACGTTTCGACAAGGGTACTTGTATCCGTCGAAACGTTTGCTCCAGCCCTAGAAATCCCTCGTTCTGCTATATACTGTTGACAGATATCGTTGTAGCAATAGGTCACGTCCGAAACATGGTGGCGGCCATGAGGTGTTACCGGCTCCTGCAATCGCTTCCGCTGTCTGCATCACACAAAAGCGTCGCCTTCGAGATTCGTTTCCGATACTCTGCGGGGGTGGAGGAGTCTTTGTTTGCGTTGCGATTTAATGGACACGGCCGATTCGCGTTCGATATTTACTGATCCTTTATATGAATGATCTTAAAATCTATTTTAAAAAAAGTATCTGTGTTAATACACACACGGACACCTAAATGAAGACCTCAGCATGTCGCAACGTTTGGGATGTGTCTTTTGGATATAAGGCTGGTTGGTAGACATTGCCACATATTTGGTGTACATCGGAGAATAACCCCACTAAGCTATCACTATACCTGTTTCTTCCTTTTCTTTCTTTCTTTATTTTATTTTATTTATTTATTTTATTTTTTGACAGACGCGCTTCTCGGACCAAGTGTGCTCACTCGTTTATAGCGTAGTGCCCCGTCGACTCTTTTCCCTCGCCCGTGGGCATGATGAGCTCGATGTTGGTATGACTGTGCCGCGAACGCTCGTTCGGGGTTACGTGCTCATTAACGAGACCCGGTCGGGAGGCGCACATTCGCCAGTGTGTATAACACCCTGCCTCGGGTTGTTCGCGCGGGCCGCGGGGCCGTGTTTATACATAGCCGGCGTGCGCAAGCGGATGAAAGAAATCGTAATAATAATAATAAGCCCGCAAAAATTACACACACAAAAAAAAGCATCGGTGGCCCCTCCTTCCCACTCTAACCTGCCACTTTTGCGCGTGCCGTGGAGTCTTCGCGCATGAACACGAAGCGAATCTCGCCGATGTCTGACCAGCGAGCAGCCCGCCGCATTGCATATGGATGCGTTATTCTGACTCGGCATCGCGTCGTGACGATGTTGCCTTGCTTGAACGGTACTCGGAGTGGGGGCGGGGGAGAGAGATAGAGTGAGAGAGGGGGAGGGTGGTTAACTCAGCCGAGATTCGGATGTGCGGCGTTGGGCACGTAAAGCTTGTACCAGCATGTGCGCCTTATTAGCAGGAAATACGAAATGGCCCCCTACACGCGCGAAGGGCGCATATATACCGCGAGTGATGTGGTAGAATCTTCCCTTGAGTTAAAAGGGCGGCCGCTAGATATGAACAATATGTCTAGCTTTATTGGCGAGTTGTAATTATACAATAGCAATAGGTATACCTCTGTTGCCTTGAGGGCCGGCCTATAGCAAGTTAGACAAAGACGCAGAGGGGGAGATATAGACAAGTGCCGAGACCGCCTTGAAGTCTTCGCACCAGCTCGCCGTGACGTCACAGATTTTGGCAATACGTGCCTGTTCGGGTCAAGTAAACCGTTTATTGGTAAAGAGGGACTGCGTGGTATTGCATTCATAAAGAGCCAAGAAAATAGGCCTGGTGAGTTATGATAACTTCTGTTGAACCAATATGGCCCAAGTAAAGGAAAATGCGTACGTTGAAATTCGTGACGTCACTAACATTAAAGAAAAGAAATTGTAATCTATTCGGCAGTGGCATAAAGCCATAAAGGAAACCCATACAGGCTTCTCGGAAACAAGATCTTGCCAGATGACCAAAAATCGTTGTGTTCCATGAATGGAACCCGGTACGAACAAATTTTCGTTCGGATATGTCGATGGCACCACAACGGAAGAAATGAAATGAACTTGTTCATCTCTTATGTCTATAGACAGCATGCAGAGTTCATATAACAAGGACGAGGCCTATAAGGAGCTACACGGTCCGCAATAGGTCTGTAGAAAATCTGGTCCTAATATCTTTTTGTACGAGGGCGGATTTGCCCCGCCCAAACTGCCGATATATTCCGGCCTCACTGTTTTTTGGAAAGGTGGGGTACCGTCTTCTACAGGAATGAAATGGTTTCTTCGACCCGACCGGTGGTCTCCTCGTATTCTGCTATGTTTCAAAGGACCGACGCTTCTTCTCAGGCGTCAAGGACCACCGAAAACTATGTATATCGTGATGAAGAAGACGAACACCAACGACAGCAGCAGCGTCGTGAAAGCTTAACGCAAGACGAGGCTGAAGTTAGCATACAGTCCGCTGCCCAGACCAACCTGATTCTATAAAGGTTGGCTCGAAGTGACCACTCCAGCTATCTCTTCAATGTAAATAAACCTAATTTCAGTGTGAATAAATATCAACAGCAGCAGCAGCATCGTGAATGCTTCGCGATGCTGCTGCTGTTCCCCTTCTCACAACACGCGGTCGAACGCCTTTATAACGAAGTGCTTGGAGGCCCCCCGAAATCGTTCGTTATACAGGTTACTTCGTTGTAAAGGTCGCACACCGATATACAATAGAACCGGCACAGACATATTTCCTTCGTTATACAGGTCACTTCGTTGTAGAGGCGTTCGCCATAGAGGCGCTTGACTAAATGATGTTTCGCAGTCTTAGATGTGAAACATGACGCAACACGGCTCAGTTGACAAAACATGATGATGGCACAGGTGGCACGGTGCGTTACGTATGCGCTTGCAGATGGCTGCCGGGTAATACAGTGGGGGGGGGGGGGGGGAGCATAATGGCAGGGAACAAGCCAAACTAAACAACTGCACTTAGGGCAATGAACTTCTTTAGTGCTCCATGGTTTGTGAACATGAACCATTCACTTTACACAGCGCCAAAAGAAGCGGACAAGGGAGAACACGGGACGAGCACTGACTGCCAACACAATCTTTATTGAAGCCCGCACAAATATATACTATTCGCAGAGGGCTGAAAGGGAGAAAAAGAAGAGAGGAACATAAAACTAAACAAGTGTAAAAATACACATTATGGACACAGGTCAAACTTATTAACTCCTTTTCAAAGCTCAATGAGGTCTTTTTAATGTGTCAGTTAGGAGCCACTTGCGTAAGCGCCCCTTCTATATAGCCTCTTTGTGATAAGGAACTTAAGTTCCTTAGAAGTTACTGGGTGAGAAGGGGCTTAAAAGCCCCTTCTAACAGTAACAGTGAATTTTCTGGTATTCTAGATGGATTATTTCACAATATAGATCAAATTCCTTTTATCTTAACGTCACTTTCTTGAGGCGAACGGTCGGGAGCGTCAAATAGTGGAACGTTCTACAATGCGAGACTTAAAGAGGCACGTACGGCTTCACTTACCACTACTATAACGCAGAAATTTTATGAGCGCTCGAAAGTATTTTTTTATCACTTTTTGCGCGCCAAATAAAGCTTTCATATCACTCTGCTGTGATCAGCCTAACCCTACGCTGACACGTCCCGTTTGCGGTAGCCACGTTTCTCCAGCTTTTTAAAAATTTATTTTTAATTTTAGTCGCCGGGCAGCAGCTTTAAATATGGTACCAGCTCATAACCTCCGGCAAGTGTACAACAACCACCTGGCGTTGCAGACGAGCATTTGACGTTGGTGGTATACAGTGGCACCTTTCTGCACAACGTGTGTAGCAAACCCGACCGTTTCTTCTGGTTAACCTCCTTGCATCTCTTACTCTCTCTCTCTCTCTCTCTTCTCTTTAATTTTCTGTCTATCTCTTTCTCTGGCACTATAGCAGTCGGTGCATAATATTTGCTGCCAAAGAAGCCCGCCGATCGTGATTCCAGCAGACAAGACCTGACATATGCCCTCCAGCTGGGGAAAACACGTGGCCCTTAGAAACACTTTCACGCCAAACTGGATAGCGCTGGCAAACTAACGCATATATATATATATATATATATATATATATATATATATATATATATATATATATATATATATATATATATACCATCTCTGAGGGACCGCGTATTCTCGAGCGCCACCCGTCACTCGGCTAATGAGTTGCCGGCTGGTACCTGTGCCGATCTCGCCGGGCCACGAAAGGTCGACTTCGCCTCCTTCAGGCCACGACGCCTGGAATACGCGGGCGGCCGCCTGCCGGCGTACGACACGTGCGCATATCCTTTCCCTCCACTATACCTTATACGAGACAAACTTTCTTTTTTTTTTTTCAAGGCTTCTCTCATCCATCACTCGCCACTCTATCGAACGGGCAAAAGCATGTTGGGCGAATCGCAACACGTTTGAACGTGTTGAGGTTCTTGGAACCGCGGTTCTCGTGGATGCCATTATTTTTTAAGGCGAAAGCGTTACGTGGCTCATGAGGCGGAAAATCCGGCGTTGTCGGCGTTGATGTGACCATTCATGGTCCAAAAAGTCAAATGAGCCAATCGGGGCAGTTGATGACGTCAATTAAGGCAACGTTAATTACGGCAGAGTGAGCTAAGGCGCAGTTAATTAAGGCAGTTTATTAATATGTAGTTCATTGAGGCACTCGAACCCAAGACCATTTGTGTTGATTAAGGTGAAGTTATTAAGGCGAAGTTAATTAATCAAGGTGCTTGAACCCTCGACCTTTGGTGTTAATTAGGGCGAAGTTAAATTAAGACGACTGGAATAGCATAGGCATCACGAGGTGGTCGCAATGCTTTCGCATTCACCCACGTAGGGTTAAACAAGTGCCCCTCGATTTTTTTAAATTTTATTGCGATAGCAATTATGTGGACACTCCAAAGCAGATTTCTGCCGTCGGCGTCGTCGTCGTCGCCTTCGTCGTCGCCGTCGCCGTGAGTTTCCGTATGACGTCAACGGCGATGAAATCGTCGCCGCGGGCGGCGATGAAATCGCCAACTCACGGCGGCGGCGACGCCGACGGCAGAAATCCGCTTTGAGTGTCCACATAATTGCTATCGCAATAAAAGAGGCGACGTGGACAAGCGCTGACTTCCAACTGGCGTTTATTACAAAGAAACATGGATATATAACCTCGCGCACGTTATCACAACCACACATCCGCAAGAAAAACCAGCAAAGCCTAAGGCGGCTCCACACGTGCAAATGAATCTAAGTAAACTTTATTTGTCAACGCTATGAAAGGCTTGCTGATACAGTTGCCTTTTGCAATAGCCGCGGCTTCAATTATAATTCTTGTATTCTCATGTGGGTGTCTAGCTAGTATAGCTGTCTTGTCAAAAAGTAGAGAACATGCGTGTTGCGAGCAATGCATTGCAAGAAAACCCTCTCTCCGTTTTTGAACTTTCTGGTTATGTTCTTGCAATCTCACGTTTAAGCATCTTCCCGTCTGTCCCACGTAACGCTGCCCGCAAGAAAAAGGCATGCTATACACAACGCCTTTTGAGCACGTATTGACAAATTTCTTTCTGTGCATAATGTTACATGAGTTCGATTTTTAAGTGCGGAGCACTTTAGGGGCCCGGGATGTCGTCCCTTGTCGGTGGGTGTCACGCACAACACGAGGTCTACGTAAGACATAAAATTCCCCTAAAAATGGAAGCCGTAAACGCGGTTTCCCTATTACAACGACAAGTGAAATTATACGCTGGAATGAAGAGCGGCAACGCAGCCAGCTGTGGAAGCACGGGACGACGACGAACGCGGGAGCACTGGCACGAACGCGTGCTGAGCACGTGCCAACGCGTCAGCTGCGGAAGAAGACGACGCTCAAGACAATGCTGATGATGATAATTTTTTTCTACACGCGGAAACGATCCTGGGGGAACTAGACCTTAACAACTTCGTTTAAAAATAGTTTTCTTTTGCTTTTTAGTAAAAATACTTACTACAGTGTTTATATATTAGTAATTGGTTTGCTCAGCAACCCAAAACTGAAATCTCGCTCAGGGCAACAAAAACGCTACTAAAGCGCTTTTTTGTCGCGCTTAAATCTGAACTTTCAGCTATCGAGCTGAATGAACCGTGGGGCTTTGTGGGGTTAAATGCAGAAAAGTCTAAACGTAGGTTTATTTGGAGTCAGCTATACTAAAATCCTATATACATTACTCAGTCAGCGATGGAGAATGAAAAGGAAGTAAGAAGAAGAAAATATCAACGAGCCCAACACACACGAACATACAAGTCACGAAATTGTTGCATTCTGAGAGCAAGGAAATCAAAATTAATCAATCAAACAAGCAAGCAACATACACGAGGCCAGTGGCATTTTGGGGAAACATTTGGGCTATTCTTGGTTCGCTATCTGCGCCAGCCTCCCTTACCCCCCCCCCCCCCCCATCCTTTCTTTCTTTTTTTTTTCTTGGGGGAGGGGGGGGGGGGGGGGCTCTTGTTACCTTCGCGCCCCCAGATACGCTGGCACCACGATGCCTCGAGTGCAACTACGTTTCAAGATCATGAACCAGGACACAGACCGAAAGTAAAAGAAATAAAACGGAGGGGGGGGGGGAGTTAAATGTGGTTCTCGAGGTGTTTAGGAGCAGGAAGACCATAACCCTTTAATTGGTCAAGGCCTCCTCGGCACGTGTTGTCCGTCGGCCGGTTTGCACGCCGCCGAGAATCACGATTTTCGGCGCCCAGCCGAGTAAACAAGCTCCGATTTAGTTGGGATGTCGTTAACCGGCCGTTTTCTTCATCCACGACTAGACGCAGAGGTCTCGTCTACTTGCTCCCTATTAGAAGATGACGATGAATAAGGTGTATGCGCTTATTCTTTCTTCCTTTCGTTCCATTTTCTTTCTTTCTTTCGTTCCTTCTTTTTTTGCTGCAGCAGCTGCGCAGGTTGTAATGCGCCAGACACGTGTTACTAAAAGCCATTTCAATCTTAAACTTTAAAAAAAATCGGTGCAATATGGCCGATTGGTAGACACGTGAGCTAAAATTGGGTAAGAGTTCTCAGCTAATAATGAAATGTTTGCAGCGTTTCCGCGGCCTTTTAAGAAAAATTGACAGCGCCATCGTGTAACGCAAGGTGTTCATAGCCCGATATAAAAGCGTGAAGTGAATAAAAAAAATGCGGCATATGAACTTGCTTTTCAAGTGTTATATCTCCTCCATCCTTGATTAAATCGACTGTTATTACATCTTCTCCAGCAGCTTTTCCCCTGGTCATGTCTTTCGAGGCCCTTCTAACTTCATCGCTAGTTATAGAAGGGGCCTCTGTATCCTGCTCATTACTACTTCGAATAAAAGGGTCTTGGCTGCTCTGGGCACTGTACAGGTCAGTATAGAATTCTTCCGCTGCTTTTGCTATATCATCGAAATTGCTGATGATATTACCCTGCTTATCTTTCAGTGCATACATTTTGCCTTGTCCTATGCCTAGTTTCCTTCTCACTGATTTCATGCTGCGTCCATATTTACTGCTTCCTCAATCTCTTCCAAGTTATAATTTCGGATATCCCTTACTTCTTGTTGATCAGTTTCGACAGTTCAGCCAATTCTATCTGACCTCTCGAGCTTGACACTTTCATGTTTTGCCGTTTCCTTATTAGGTTCTTTGTTCATTGCGGCCCTTTATACGCAATGCCTCACGACTTCGTGTACCAGAACGCCAACATTATACTCATCCATAAGAAGGGAGACGTTAAAGAATTGAATAATTATAGACCCATTAGCTTGCTCTCAGTATTGTATTAAAAATTCACCAAGGTAATTTTAAACAGAATCCGGGCAACACTTGACTTCAGCCAACCAAGAGAACAGGCTGGCTACAGGAAGGGATATTCCACGATGGATCATACCCATGTCATCAACCAGGTAATAGAGAAATCTGCTGAGTACAATCAACCTCTCTAAATGGCTTTCGTAGATTATGAAAAAGCATTTGATTCAGTAGAGATACCATCAGTCATAGAGGCATTACGTAACCAAGGTGTACAGGATGCATACGTGAATATCTTCGCAAATATCTACAAGGATTCCACAGCTACCTTGGTTCTCCACAAGAAAAGTAGAAAGTTACCTATCAAGAAAGGGGTCAGGCAAGGAGACACAATCTCTCCAATGCTATTCACTGCATGCTTAGAAGAAGTATTCAAGCTCTTAGACTGGGAAGGCTTAGGAGTGAGGATCAACGGCGAATATCTCAGCAACCTTCGGTTTGCAGATGACATTGTCCTATTCAGCAACAATGGAGACGAATTACAGCAAATGATTGAGGACCTTAATCGAGAAAGTGTAAGAATTGGGTTGAAGATGAATATGCTGAAGACAAGGATAATGTTCAATGGCCTGACAAGGGAACAAGAATTCAGGATCGCCAGTCAGCCTCTAGAGTCTGTAAAGGAGTACGTTTATCTAGGTCAATTACTCACAGGAGACCCTGATCACGAGAAAGAAATTTACAGAAGAATAAAATTGGGTTTGAGTGCATACGGCAGGTATTGCCAAATACTAACTGGGAGATTACCCCTGTCGTTGAAAAGAAAAGTGTACAACCATTGTATTCTACCGGTGCTAACATATGTGGCAGAAACTTGGAGGTTAACAAAGAAGCTCGAGAACAAGTTAAGGACCGCACAAAGAGTGATGGAACGAAAAATATTAAGCCTAACGTTAAGAGACAGGAAGAGAGTGGTGTGGATCAGAGAATAGACGGGGATAGTCGATATTCTAGTTGACATTAAGCGGAAAAAGTAGAGCTGGGCAGGCCATGTAATGCGTAGGATGGATAACCGGTGGACCATTAGGGTTACAGAATGGATACCAAGAGAAGGGAAGCGCAGTCGAGGTCAGCAGAAAACCAGATGGGGTGATGAAGTTAGGAAATTCGCAGGCGCAAGTTGGAATCAGCTAGCGCAAGACAGGGGTAATTGGAGATCGCAAGGAGAGGCCTTCGTCCTGCAGTGGAAAGCATGTGCATATTCGCTTTTCTAATCTGAGACCAGTTCTTAAAATGAGCAGCAGATATACAATATCTCACAACAGTGCTGACGTCCACGGGTTTTTGTGGTTGGAGTATTTAGCCTCTGAGTGCTGCGCGAGTGCATCGAAGGTGCTAAGAGTGACGTCATGCCGAGTGCAGCCGAAACGCGCTCGGCGACGACATGCATATACCATCGTCGTTACTCTGTCGCCAACTCTGTAAGCTTGTCGTCCTACACTATTAGATATATCCGCAGGTTAAAGCATCAAGGTATTGCTAGACTTAGACAATAATTTCACTATGATTTCTGTCCAATCCATAATGAGATTAGCATTCTTAGCCTACTTAAACAACTTTATCTATCTATCTATCTATCTATCTATCTATCTATCTATCTATCTATCTATATATATATCTATCTATCTATCTATCTATCTATCTATCTATCTATCTCCGTCCGGATCTAATCGTTTTCCTTTTACGCCAACGTTGGTCATTGGGTGTATACGCCGCTAATTATGTGCCACTCTTCAATGAACCTGTTTGACGGCAACCTGGGTCGCTGTACACATGTCACTGGACATGTGAATAAACCCTGAGGACGAGCCAGCGCTCGTGGACAAGGCCCGGAGGGTGGCCAGGGCCCATGGCGCCTCCTGGAATGAGGAGGCTGCCCACCCCAGGTGAAGACATCGCTTTCTCAGATTGTTAAAGTTTATTGATCCTCAGTGCTATGTACAATTATATTGCATTGTTTTTTCTTTCCAGGTGAGCAGCAAGAAGCGCAAGTGTTACCAGCTCTTTCCGACTTCTAGACTGACGTGCTATACGGAACAAAGATCACGTGGTATTTAAACCTCATAAAAGCGCTTAAAAGTCTGGACATCGATAAAGAAAGATGCTGAAACGGGTAAGTCCTGTCTGTAGCGTGCTTTTGCAAGTTTACTGTATGAGTATTACCAACTCGCCCGAGTTCACACGCTGTTAGGTCACATGGTAGGTTCGTCTTAGTGGCGAGACTCCGACCTCTGAATGCGAAGGTGGCGCACGGCACGAGCATCAATTTTGATTATGAATATCTTGGAACGCAGGGTATCTCGCGCCACCTGCGGTTTGTAGATGACATTGTCGTGTTCTGCAGTGCCGGAGATGACTTGCGACAGATGATTGAGGACCTCAGCCGGAAAAAGTGTAGGAGTATAGGGTTGAAGATTAACGCAGGCAGAAGGCAAAGGTAATGTTCGATAGCCTGTGCAAGACAAATTATGCTGCGTTGTCTTGGACTGAGTGAGTGAATTTTTTAGACTATACAGATAAAAAAAAACTTTCCTGTAGAAGATAGTCCAATTCTAACCATTGAAGTGGATTAGTGGAAGAGGCCGACACTACTTGCCTGAGAAATCAAAAAGCGTAATCGACTAATTAAAAATTCCACTAACTACGTTTCTTAATTATTACTGTGCGGAACGTATTGCAGTTTACGCATTGTAGCTCGTGAGCATACAGACATATCGACTTGAAACGAATTCTGAGGATGGCACCAGTTTCGTGGTATGCGCCGTCAAACTTTAGGTAAAAAATGCACTGTTATTCCACTTTTTTTACAAAACGCAGTTTGCGGCATCGAAGTACAAAAGTTGCCGGAACGGGAACCCGCTTCGTTGCACACCTTGAGAATGCGCATCTCCACACTGGTGTCATCCTGAGAATTCGTTTCAAGTGTATGTGCCTTGCGTACTAACGGGCTGCAATTCGTAAATTGTAATATGTGCCGTATAGTAATTATTTAAGAACCTAATTAGTGCAGTTTTCTTAACTATTCGAATAAGCATTTTGATTTCTCGTGTAAGTAATGTCCGCCTCTTCGAGCGAACCAGTTCAAGCATTAGAATCGATGTGGTATCTACCACAGGCGATTTTTAAAAATACTGTGTAGTTTTAAAAAATGAAGGAAAAGGAACACCCGCTGTAATACGGACTCAGTTTTCTAGATTGGACTCCTCTGCTCTTTCTGGCTCACCAAATCCGTCTACTCTTACTGTAAGCGAAGATTTGGCATTCCAGAATGAACGCAAAAAAAAAAAAAAAAAAAACGAAAGAGTAAAGGTTACGCTACCGTGAAATTCTCGCACTATAGTTCTCGTGACGTCATGTATATTTGGCAGCGACTAGCTGCACGGTGATAGTTGTTTGGTCATTGCAGATAAAAGATCTACATTACGTTCGAAATTATAAGAACTGGAAACATCTCTTGAAACCTCTTCCGCACAAAGATGTTCCACGTGAACCAAAGATAACGTGTGATACCCCCTACGGCAGAATTACGTCGTCGGCAACATCGTTTTGGCGCGGAACTTGAAACCGGAAGTTGGAGGTCTTTGTCTTCTTTGCCAATAACATGCCATTTTGCCCCAAGCATTCGCAGGTGCTGTATTGAAAGAACGATCTGCAAATCTACGCTACATCAATCTTTCTGTTTAGCGTCCCTTAAAAACATCTGCTACGTCCGTTCGAATAACTTCCTCCGTACCCCGCGCCTTCCCAAGCGATTTCTGGACCCATGTAGCGCGCACCGTATACGCCATAGCCTATCGTTCGCGAACGCAAACAACCTTGACAGGACCTTGGCATTACGACCGACCCGGACAGCTCCCGAATGGCCCGGATATCTGACGGGGGTGTTTGCACGCGTCTGATAGTCCTGTCAGTGCGGCTCCGCCGTATGCCATACCGCACGGCGGCAGCTTACGCCCCCCCCCCCCTTTCTTCTACCGCTGTTATATCCAAAGCCCACGCGTCACGATCGAGTTTGAACGTGTCGACGCAATCCCCGCAGCAAACGAGACGCGGCGCGCTCCGAACACGTCACGTCGTCCGGTTTAGAAGCGTACGGTCTGCCACAGCCGACAGCAAACCGCATAGCCGGTCTGTGGACCACGTAGTGCAAGAAGACCGTACCAGGGGGCGCTCGAAGCGAGATGCACGCAGGGTAATTCAAGGGCTTAGAGGCACGTCGGTCGTCGTGCTAGTGCGCTACTGGCACGGAGCCAGTGCCATCGTGATTCGAACTGCCGGCCGCCAATATTGTGTGTTGTGTGCGTGTATGATTTTTCGTCTGCAAAGCGCGAGCGGTATAGCAGACGACGCCGTGAATTCTCGTCTGTTCCGCACGGGGCCATCTGCATAAGCGTGTCCTTGACCGTTGTTGTCTCGTGGTCCGTGAAATGTATGCGCCCGGAATCACGACTTCTGCGTGCTGGCACGCTACGTTGCCCTTGGAGCTGTCACAAACGGCACGCGCTATGGCTGAGTAAAGTACATTTTGCGGATGCGAATATACCACGTATACAGACGTAGGTAGGCATGAAGAAGGGACATTTATTCAACATATCGGTTTCACCAAGGTGCGGCAGAAATTAAAACAGAAATGGAAAGAATTCTGCAGATCTAATATTCACTTCGCCATGACTGAAACTCGCAACACTGAACAGACTTTGCCGGCTGATCGCTGCAGATTTATCTTTGAACACTTCTGCACCATTACTCCCCGGACGATCTGATCAGCAACCGCCTTCTGCTGTTGGCTCGTATTTGCCCGACTCTGACTTTTCTCCTCGGCCCTCATACCTCTTTCGGTGAACGACTTTTTTCTCGTCACCTGCTGCAATGGTGCATCAGCAGGCCCCTCATATTTCGAGTTTCAGACATGGCCAGCTATACGCTGTGTGAGCGTATCACCTGCTATATATAGCCTCCGAAATGCATGCGCATCTTCCACTACTCCAGGATCCACGTCGCGCACAAACTGCCGAACGCGCAGGTGCAGCGACAGATCCCGGCTTTCCTGGCCCTATTGACACCTCCAGAAAACCAGATTCTTCTCGTTATACACATCCATCGGGTGGTGCTATGTGTGTGGCAAGAAAATGCCCCGGACTAAGTACGTCGCGCCCCTAGAAACAATGTTTTTATCATCGTTCTACCGTGGTCAAATTCCACCATGCTATAGCGTTTTGAGCCAATCAGAGAGGCCGTAGAAGCCCCGTCAGCCAATCAGAATTGACAAGATGTCGAATTTGACGGTATGGCGGAATTTGACAATGTCCAAAAGAGTACCACCTTCATACATTGCCGCAGTGTCGTGAGCAGTCTCTCATTATCTTCACCGCCATGACGACACCCCATGCGTGAACAGTAAGCCGGCGAAAGGAAAGCTGCTGCTATTTCCTGCGGCTATATATAGGCCGGCTTGTCGACGTATTATCTCGCGAGGCAGCATGAATTCTGAACGCTAGTGAACACGAATTGGTTTGGGATCCCAATAGCAGTACCACAGTCTCCCACTAAATATTGCGATATTACATCTCACAAGTCGTTTGCAGCATTACTGTGGAAGTTGCGGGACTATACTTAGCCAATAGGAACGCCGAATTCCCCTCGCGAGATGTGTTCATCCGCGCCGCGTCATCTGCTCAGCGACTTCTGCATTCGCGGTGTACGACGTGCATGCGCGAATTAAGGTCCTATCATTTCACGTTTCGCTGTAACGTATCATGTAACACGCAAAAAACAAAACTCTCCAATCCTGCCAAACGAAATATCTCCATGTGTGATGTCAACTGGAGTGTACGGATTTCAGTCATGTTATCTTTCTCCCACTAAAACGCAGGAAATAGTATTCCTGAGGCCACTTTCAAACTAGAATGAATATGCGTCGGCTGTCAATGTAGTGTCGAAACCCGCATAATCTGCCTTCTGAGGAAAGCGAACAAACCGTTAATTAACGGGGATAAATAGCAGAAGTAAAGAAACACAGAGCTGAGTTCATTCACTTGCATCATTGTGTCAAAGGGCGTGCAAAAAGTTGGCAGTCACTTAAGTATCCTTACGTGATTTGAATGCGAAAGCACGATGGCTTCTCCGAGTTACCACCTTAAATTAAAGCTCTAACTTCATTCACGTTACTCTAATTTGTAGCAATCTTAATCCACTTTTCTCCACCTTAGTCCACTTTAATCCTCCCTAGCCCAAGTTTGGGAGTGGGCCAGGTGCGAGCCGCAGCAGATCCAGCACCGGGAACGTGATGGCATCACTTGGTCACCTGGGTTATGGTACCAGCGAACGTTAACAAAGGACGGACGCCGGATTTTTTTGTTTCATGGGGCATATAAGGCTTTCGCCTTGAAAGACGTAGAATGACGTCGTTTTGAGAGCGCTTGACGACACTTTTGTTCGCAAAATCACCTGAGGCGGTATTATCGGACCCGGGTGATCGCTTTCGCGTGATACTATCGCGAGATTTGGCGTTAATATTGTTACGTGTAGCTGAAGCCCACGGCTATTTACAATTTATTTACACGGAAGTCAACGGAGGCCACAATGGCTACGCTATATCAAGCGGGAACACGTCTTCTTCCTCCACTTCAGTGCAGCCAGACTGTGGTGGCTGTTCCGTGTCAATAAAACGCCGGACGCGACGCATCGGCGTCTGCCTACAAGTGACGACATTCTTGGCACATTTACCACGCACGCTGTCTCGGCAGAGTTCCCGAAACGCTGTGAACCGTAGACGCCGACGCTCCCGGCGCTAGCCGCTCGAAATGTCGCGAAAATATATCCCGCGAAAGTGGTCGTATCCGAGAACGTCGGTCCTGCTTTGTGATGTGCGCCTGCGCAGTCACGTGGATAACTTGCGAGGCACAATTTCAGTGCGCTGAGGTTCACGTTCTGAGCGCCGTCGCTCGCTACAATGCTCATTTGGCCTGCATTACGAACTGGTCGTTAAGGCGTCGGTTACGGTATATCCCATATGCGGCCCTCAATACCGGAGTAGAAGGACAGCGAGAGAGGATGGCAGAGAGGATAGTGTAGAAGAAGGTGATTATTTACATATATATACAGCACAGTAGAAAGTATAAATGTGAAAAGAAAAACGAAGAAAGAATGAAAATTACTATTTGTACTACAGAAAACGTATGTCGATAAACGAAACAGAGATTATTTTATTTTAAAAAATTACTTTTTTTGTTTATGGTCAAACACTTATTTTTTCTTGATTTTAACGCAATTGGCCCCAAAACGGTAAAGTGAAAAATGTGTCATCAATACTGCGACCGCAACTAGATTTGTTCATCTCTTTACTGTCCTCAATTAACATTTGTGCGAAGCTTCACCTGCCTCCCACGTATATGCAGAGAGTTTTCGTATGCGCGAGCCAATAGATATGACATGCGAACGTCTGCAAGCAGGCTTTCCCACACAGCTAACTTGCCCTAACCAACATGGCCGCATTCCCGCTAGCAGCGCTGATAAAACTGAGGCACTCGTTTTGAAAGCTTGAACGGTGGTCGGAATGGACGGCGGCAAAAATTATGTCCCCATCCCTCATATTAATTACATTTCAATTACGATTCTAGACCGAGGTCCGCCATCTTGGTTACGTCAAAGAAGGTGTGCGGTGAAGCGCACTTGCAGGTTTTGCATATCGTCTATTGATCTTAGGTTCTGAATAAGATGCAGCTGCAGTATGCCGCCCAGAGCACCGCTATATGTATAAACTCGTAGAGTGAACAGTTGGCTGTGTCGCATTGGGGCGCGGGGTGTCTTGGCGTAAGTGGATGTCTAGTCAGAGAGGTGGTCACAGTCCATGTGTTTACGTAGCGTGCTTATATTTACATGTATAATTTGTTACAACCGCATCCCAGCATTTCACTATTTCGCACTACATGAAAGATGCAGTTATGAAGGCAGTGAAAGTTATTCCCTTAATGGAATAAACTATCAAACAATTGCTTTGCCAAAAATGATTACGCGAAAAAAAAAAAGTAAACTGGTCATTTTGATGAAATCACAGGAAAACAAGCTGACCATAAAGAACAGAAAATATGTGTTGCAAACATTGTCATACTTTTCCTGTTCCTTATTAAAAAAAATAATAGTGCAGAGCGACCTGTTAAAAGTTTATCCATAGTTGGCTTGTGGGAGCAAGTTTGAAAATACCAGTGACACCTGCGGCCCGGCTGCGTCCGAGTTATGGTGACGAATGGTGAAAAGAATGAAAAATGGAATGGAATGTAACATTAAAATATGCCGGCCACGAACGTCACCATGCCGATAAGCACATGTGCTCACTCAGTAGCGCACCCAGGATCTCTGCCAGGGGGGGGGGGGGGGGGGGGGGGGGGGAGGTTGACAGTTTGCCAATACCATCTAAACAGCACTAATTTCGATTTTTTCACGGGAAATTGTCAAAAAATGCGCTTTTTGCGAGTGTGCAGACGATTGCGCATCTTACATCTTAGTTGCAGCACTCAAATACGTAAGGAAAGAAAAGGGGTTAAACAAAACGGGGGGTTAAGTCTTCCTCAGGGGGGGGGGGGGGGGTTACAACCCCCGAATCCCCCCCCGTCGGTGCGCCACTGTGCTCACTTCATGCGTCTAGGGTAATGCGATATAGGGGTCGAATGGCCAGTTGTTTATCGTATCATGTGGCCTCTGAGATCTGGCAGCAAAGCGGTGAACATACGTCGACTAGCCACTCGCTTCACTTGCGCCTACATAAGTGCCAATAGGCAGCAAGAAGGGATGCGTGAGAGGGGACACCTTGCACCATCTGTTCAACATGGCGGAGCCACCGCACCTAAAGAAGAGAGCCAAGAATCACATCAAAAACCGCTACGTCACCACCTCGTCATAAAAGGTGGTGTCCAAACACTCATCCTCCCCCTCCCCCTCCCCCACCACACACAAACACACATACACATACACAAACACACACACTATTGGTGACAGCTCCCTCAGAGTAGCGGAAAACAATGACGAAGGCCATGCTTTTTTTTTTTTTTTTTTTTTTTGCGGGTTTTCGCTATATACTGCAGGCGCCGAAATCGACCGGCGACGTCATGGCCGCATGTCTTAGACACCGTGCATTTGTTCAGACGGACGGCAAATCCACAGTTCAAAGTGCGTTACTTACGTCACAGTCGAATTACGCCTAAATTCGCCGTCTGTTGACGGGCTCGTATGACGACTAAGCCCTCTTTGATCGGCTCAAATTTCAAACATAAAGAAATCGGAGAGTCTCCACATTAACACGTAATGCGTAGGTCTGGAGGTCTCTTAGCCTCTTTCAAGCCTTTCTGCGTTCTCTGGAACGTTCGGCAAAAAGTTTCGAAAGGGAAGACTGACTGTGCCCATCTGTAGCGCGTTTGGAGACTAGCACCACCACCGTCTATATAGCCCGTTGCAAAGGTAAAAGGAAAGGAGCGATAGTATATAGCACTGCAACAAACGCATAAGATCGGTGCAGTTACACGGGTGAGTGAGGAGTATAGAAAAGACGCACTCGGCACACCGCGGTAGGCGCCTCGCCCCCGACCCTCTCATCAACGACCTCTTATACGCAACCCAGTGAAGCCACGACGCGCTCCGACCATTACGGACGGACCCCTTGAGGTCGAGCTGAAGGTCAAGGTCGGTCACGCTACGCGTTGGTTTCTCCTTTCCCACTTGCCTCCGTTTGACGGGTTGCGGCGCTGCTTAACCCCCTTCCCAAGTGCGAAGCCATTGCGATGTGTGTATGAGTAGCATCTAGCAACATCGTACGCTAATACAACGATGACCGCTTATGACGTGCGCGTGTAACCCCGCCGTCTTTCGACCATCTCTCTGTATACCTTTCTTTCCCGTTGTTTCTTCTGCTTCTTGTTGTCGTTGTTTGGAGACAGCGTTCGCTACAATGAGGTGAGCTGTATACATACACTGGGGAGATATAGTAAATGCGTGGCAACCCGCGAAATCGAACGTGAGCGTCGGGCGTAACCCCCGCGCGAGCAGACGAAAAAAAAAAAAAAAAAGAAAGCTAGCAGACGACGCAACGGCGTGAGTTCGTTTTCGCACGACGATGCGGCGCTTGTTATGCCCAGTTCGTGCAGCACATGCATGAGTTGCGGCATACTGCAGCATGCTGACGGCATTTACATGCCGAGCTGACCTTCTCCTCCCCTGTAGGCTGTATGTTGGCCACCACTCCGTTACACGGTCGCCGCATTCAAACCCACTCCGCGCATATTCGCTCGCTCTTGCATACACATATGTGCTCGTTGGGGAGGGGATGCGTAATTCCTCTCGCGAAGCTTCGAGACGCGGCGCGAACCAGGCGCTCACGCATTCTCGGCGGGCCGCCGGCCGATCGACCTCGTGACTCCCGCCGTCGACTTGAGCGTTAACGAAGGCTCTCATTTTGTTAATGAGGGGTTGCGTGATCGAGTCGACGATCGGAGAGAGAGCGAATGTGAAACGCCTTCGAAGGAAGTGGGGCGAACGAGATGAAACTCTCTCTCTCTCTCTTCGGACATTGGGGGCGTTGCACCTCCTGCACCACGGTAGAAGAGTTCCATGACCTCGGTTGGTGGGCCTGATGTGGTCTATCTAGTGAGATCGAGAGTGAAGTGTGCCAGTTTCTTGTGTTTTAATTTTGGGGGATTTGCCTCAAGACATAGTATATGTAGCAGATTTGAATGAATGCGATAGCAACACAGCAATGTCGTACGAAGTAAGGTGAGCGGCTTTGGTAGCAATGTGAATTGTAGTAAACATGAGCTGATTAAGTAAGCAGGTGTGCTGCGCCGTAAGTAGACCTATATGAAGAGAGACTCGATGACCACGAGAAGGCGCGTATGAAACGGTGGTGTTGATGAGAAGCGCTTCCCGTGGGCAGCGCGTGCGAAGCGACACACCTGCAGCGCTGCACTGCCGATCCGGGCAGCATTGCATGTGTAGCGTGCGTTGGAAAATGTGGCCCGACTATTACTAACTGAATGAACAAGCGTGGTGTGAGCGCGCACAAACAAACATGAATAGATCACACTGAATGACTGCAGACAACGACTGTCAAAACGCTGGCAGCAAGTCCATACGCCGCAGCGGGCGAAGGTACGCGCGGTCTATCGCTTCAACGGAAACTGAGCGGCGAATGCACGGCGCATAAAGGTCAGAGCCGTGCGGAGATAAGAGACGGTGCGGACGAGCGACGAGCGCGGTTGTTGGCAGAGTAGAAGTGCGCCCCCCCCCCCCCCCCCCGCTCCCTCCGGCGCTGGCTTTCCGCTTCCTTGCTTGCGCGCGGGAGATTGAGTGCGTTCGCTCTCCGTGATAGCGCGCGTCCCCGCACGCTTCCGCTCGGGCATACGGTGCGCGGCGAAGATTTTATCTATAGGGAACCTCACGGCGACGCACGCCTCACAGATAGCAGAAGGCTTGTGCACTCTGATTTATGAGGTCATGCTACTAGGCCCGAAATTTCCATTACCAAGCCCGGCGTGATGGAACTGGTTACCGTCAATATCACCGCGGCTTACTCGGTAGCATACCCACTAGATTCTGTGCAAGTCGGGCCAGCTAGGTAGCATGACGTCATGGATCGGATTGCACAGGCCTTGTGCCATCGAGGAGGCATTTGCTGTGTACTTTGCGAACAGGCCCACATTTCAATCACCAAGGAAGCGAAAAAGTAAAGACGTGTACGGCAATTTCAAGGGCAGAATGACCGCTTTCTTCTACGGTACATGATGTTAATCCTGAGTGAATCATTTGAAGGGTAGCTTATTCGCACATCCAAGCAGTAGAGTAGGGTCCAGAGTTCGAAAAGGAAAATAATATTTGCCTTTCCTCCATTTTTGCACGCTATGAGTCTTCAGCGTGCAAACGTTCTTCAGCATGTTCATGGTATATAACGCCGCATGCGTCATGCGTTCTGTATTCTACTGTATAGCTGAGTTACAGCGACGGCTATCTCTCCATGCACCTTCTTGGGTGATTATATATAGTATATATGTACACGTATACATGCAGTACCTATGTTCCTGGGAATCCTATAGCCAGCGCTGATCGCGGTCATGGTGGACGATATGGAACGTACAGTGCGTCTTTTCTTTACTTCGAAACTTTCTTTAAAGAAACCGCCCACAAAAGTTATAGAATGACGTCACTACGGATAGATTATGTACAAGAAAAACCAAGGCAATCGTAGAGAGAGGGAGATTTTATTGAAAGAAAGGCAGAGAGGTCGGCCTCAGCTGGAGTGCTCTAACGTGCTATATATACTCAATGGGAAGAGGAGAAATTGAAGGAAAGACGGGATGAATGTTGTCACGACATAATAGAGAGATGCTAGATGCACGATCTTGCAGCACTGCTAATGGCACAGGCGCGTGCATGCAGGTGCTGTGAAATGTTCCAGAATACATGCCTTATTGAAGATTGTTGCACATCTTGTGGTAAGGACCTTCCCTTGCGACAAGCAGCCACTGACGCAAGGGAATGTCCTTAAAGACCGGCCGGACATCGATACGCATCAAAAGGATAAAACTGGTAACTGGCACTCATTCACGCACGTACGAAGATATGCGTAAAGTCCGAGCTTCGTAAGCTGTTGCATTCGGAAGGATTGCTCCACGAGCTATGTGTTTCGAAGAGCTTCGCATGGCGATTTTGAAGTGTTGATACATGCAACTAGACGGTTATGACGATTTCCTTCAACTTACCAATATAAACATGCGCCGTAAAGTTTTGTAACGATGAAGTTAATAATGTAATAATGTAATTTGTTTAGTCAGTGAATTGATTGCTTCGGTTTTTCTTGCAAATGATGTCCGCCTCGGCACATAGATTATCTGTAGCGACATGATTAGAGTAGCTTTTGGGAGCTCTTGAAGGAAAATGTGTTCAAAGTAAGAGACAAACAAACACTGTATATATCTATGAAACCACAGTCATCAAGTGATCAGTGCACGACCTTACGTGATGACGATGGTGGTGATGGTGGTGGAGTTGCATAATCATCATCCTCAATACCATCATCATCAAGCCATTTACGTTTATTGGCACGGCGAATTGGCCTCTTCCTCCAATATTCAGTTACGTATACCCCTGCCCTGCTTCAGCCGATCCATCTCCATCCTATGCCCGCGAATTTTCGTTAATCCTCTGCCCCGCTTGGCTGCGTTTGCCTTCCTTTGGTACCCATGCACACTGCAACAGTACATAGAGTAGACCACCGGCTATCTGTCCTATGCAATGCATCACAATGTCGGGCTCCAGTTTTTTTTTTTTCGATTTTTATTTTCACTTAGTCTCAAGTGATCTCGGCTACCAGCGTATGCTTCCCAATCGAACCTGTCGCTATCTCGTAACGTTACGCCTGTCCTATCCCGTTTCTTGGCTCGTTTCAAGGTCATCGACTTCCTTTGAAGTTCCCTTGTTGTTCTCGAAGCTTTTGATGTTACTGCGTTATTCTGTATATTCCGAGGACCCGCAGTGGTGGCGTATATAGCTTTGTTGTTGCGCTGCTAAGCCCGAGGTTGCGGGATCGAATCCCGGCCGCGGCGGCCGCATTTCTATGGGTGCGAAATGCAAAAAAAAAAAAAAAAAAAATCAGAGCCTCTTTTTTTTAAAGAAAGGCGGTTGAACACGAAGCTTTCTCCCATGCAAACTGAATCAAAGTAAAACTCCAAAGCCAACCACCACGCATCGAACCCAAGAAATGCTGAGCGACCCGGTGCGATGCATATGTGATTTGATTGCATGTTTTGGATTGTATTTTTTTAACGTTGAAGTTTAAAGGTACACTAAAGGCAAATATTTCAACGTGGACTGTTAAAATACCGTACCAGAAACCTCGAAACGCTTGTTTCGTGCCAAGAAAATACTTATTTTAAGAGACATTTACTCCATCTCCCGCTAAAGGGAACCATGTGTGGATGCGAAGCAGCGGGGAGATGGTCAGCTTGAGCGGGAGATGGTGTAAATTTCGCGCCGCCTCGGGATCCACCGCTCGACGTTGACGTTTCGATTCGGCTTCCCGAGCCCGGAGTTCAGGGTCCGCTTGCCGCCGTTCCCGTTTCCTTTCGGCTTCGGGAGCCCGAAGTTCGGGATCGCCACGTCGCCGCTCCCGTTTCGCGTCAGCGGCCCGAGCGCTCATCGCGGCGCTGCACAGGAGAGAGCATTAGAGTCACTGGAAAAATTTTAGAGTATCGCATTTGTTTTCCGCGCGCCGCCGCCTGCCGCGGCCACCGGTGATTGGGGCGCTCGTGTCACGTGACCTTTTGCCGCCATATTTCTTCCAAGCCCTTTCAGTTGGCACGTCGAACCCGTAGCGTACGCACCGCGCACGGAGAGCACTTCACCGTTTCGTTCAACGCTTGCGTTGTGCTTGCGAACACAGGCGTCAGAAATAACCCATCATCACGCCTGGTTGCTGCGCCTTCGGGTGTAGCAACCGAATGGAGTCCGGGAAGGCATTTTTCTCTATTCCGTGCTGGAAGGACGACGGTGAACGACGTTCTGCGTGGCTCCACAGAATTGGCCGCAAAAACTTCGCGCCCTCGAAGAACACCCGCTTGTGCGAGGTAAGTTTCCTGAATGACTAGTTTGCTGGACAGTTATTGCTTTCAAGTGACTGTACTTGTGTGTGACCGCTAAACTTTACCTGTCCAGTTCACGCTCATCGCTCTGGGTGCGGCTATTGAACACTATGTAGCTAGCATACGTGGTTTTGAGTGAGCTGTTCTGTTCGCGTGGCTCGCTTTGTTTTGCGCTATTGAAAATTGCCCAGTACGTATGTTTCAAGTCATTTAGTGCTGTTGAAAACATCGCACTACGAACTTTCTAGCAAGCTCTCCACTGTTTCATTCGGTTTGCGCGCCGCTTTTGAAGAAAACGTACATACATGTCAAGCAAGCTGCAGTGCTTGATTCGCGCGGCTCGATGGAAACAACAAACATGCATTTCAAGTGAGAATGTTGTGCTACAGAGTAAAAGGAGGCGGTTCCCATGAATAACGTGTTTTAAACAAGCACCAGGTCTATACAGAAAATGTTGCTTCAAAATGTCTTCTATAGATTTCCTGACTCTTTTTTTTTTTTTTTGCGACTACTTACACTTTAGATATTTTAAGCACTGTCACAGGGTAGGTTTATTAACATTCCTATTTTTCTTTGTTTTCTCCATGGACAAACTATAGGACCATTTCATTCCTGATGATTTTGAGAAACCAAGAGTCGAATCGGAAGACCGGTATGCTGTTGTCATGCTTGACGAAATAAATTGTTGTTGTGACTGTTGTGAAATAAATATGTTGCTTGCCTCCACATCTTACTTTGTGACTGTATGCTGTTCTGAAAATGGGAATTTTGCTTGACAGCATGAAGCAATTCGGGGACAAATGGTATGGTGTCCCTTATACAGGGAGGCGGTAAAATAGTAATTTTTATTGCACACCTGCTACAGCATGATTACGAATGCTTGTCAACTGGCACAGCACCTCTATAAACAGCCTCATACATCTCTTTATGCCGTGAGTGCAGCGACAAGAACATCATTTAAAAAATAGAAGTGCTCAATGTTACAATTCTGTTTCAGAAACCTAGTTTTTTACCGTGTCTTCGCAACTTTTTTTTTTTCGAAAACGTCTTTTTGTGTTAATGATCCGATTCACATAAAGGGTATACAATAAAAGGAGCATGATCGAAAATAAATATAGGAAAACCGCACCACTGTTTAGTACTGGCAATGTCAACACAATACTCCAGAACACAGTAACAGATTGGAAATAAGTGCACTAAAAGGTTGACATTATCAAAGGTATAAAAAAAAAAAACATTCGTACACATTCTTTATAGCCGTATGCGGATACCTGCTTGAGTTTCGCGTGAATTAAAAGCTGTTAACCAGTCGTTTACAACGTTACCTTCAGAGAGCTTATTTCACAAATCGACGAGAACATTACAAGCACGCATTCGCAAACACGCCAGTAGCCGCAAGACGCGAAGTTTGCTTGCAGAGGCTGCTGGCGTTTTATCACTGATACGTGACAGGCAACTTTATAAATCTACATAAAATTACTGCTTACACTTCGCTCCGATTATACAGATTAACAAGCGCGGCAGTAAGCTGTTTACATTTGCTTGCTTTTGTACTTCGAAAGGACGCGAACGAGCACTATGAAGGCAACCTGAACACCCACTGCATATTCCATCGGCTGTTAAGCTGCGTTTTTAGCGCAAACACAACCTCAGGGCCCAGTTTTCATGTAAAAGACGTTTCAAGCGAATTCACTGGGCGCATACAAGTATGTTTGCAGCAGCTCTGCACATAGCACTTGACGCAAGACGAAGTCCAAAAGCGACACGTAGAGCATCGGAACCATCGCCGCACATTTTATACGTTCCGTCGCTTACCGCGCAGTACGTTCATTTCCGTCGATATCCTGATGTCACTTGTGGCATCCACTTGAAGAAAAACACAAAAATAATCCAGTTTCGCGAAACGGGACTCGAAATCTAGGGGGGGGGGAATCCGTCAGTTAAGTCAACGCTACTCAATGCACGATGGCACCGCTACAGCGCGTCGGCGGTCTGGAAGGAACATGGCCGCCGCCACCCAATGTTGCCGGCATGCCGCGTACCTTTGCGGTACTCTGTTTTTCCAGTGACTCTAGAGAGCATGAGGCGCGCGCGCTCCGTCATTTTCATACCGCGGAACTACCGTGGCGCCCCCAGCGGAGTATGCAGCAGTCGCACCACCTGTCGTGCGCGCCGCTCCGGATTCCTAGAGGAGAGAGAGGGGGAGGGGACGCGCATGCGCTGTGGGGGTGTGGCGCGCGGGCGCCACTCCATACAGTAGAGGATTCCTAAAGGAGAGAAAGGGCGAGAGCGTAGGAGAGGAGAGAGAGGGCGAGGGGACGCGCATGCGCTGTGGGGGTGTGGGACGCCGCGGGAGGGACGGACAAAGCCCCCGCCATAAGCTGCTTCGCATCTAAAATTGCGTCTGAAGCGTCCGCGTACATCTAGCGCAATTCAAATCGCCCGCCCGTGCGAGGAGTGGTGACGTCATGGCCATATAGTGACGTTGTGCCGCCGGTAACGGCGCTCGCAAACGGCGCTACAACTTTTCTTTTTCTTTTTTTGCGGAACGCGCAAACGCGCGGCCAGTTACAGAGCCTAGACAGAGCCGACGGCACTGCGAAAGCGGAAGGTAAAGCGCGCGCCGAATTGTGAACACAGTGATCGTCGACGCTCGTCGCAATGGACCAACTAGTTCACGACCCTGACGACACATTGGCTCGTAATTCTGGGCTCGACTTTAGCTATTTAAGCTCCGATAAGCGTGACATGCTGCTGGGGGCTCGCGCTGACGGCGTTGTTGCCTACTACGACGGCGGCCTCGACACCGACTCTTTCGAGCGCGAAAGCAGGGAGGACTCCAGCAATGCGACGTCGGGCGACGAAGCTGATCACCGTCTGGACGTGCCGTCGCGACTCTCAAGCTGCTAGCAAATTCAAGTGCGAGTTTAGCGAGCCAGCAACACCAGCTCAGCACTCACGCGATAACGAAACTTCTGAAACTCGAAAGCGTGCGCGGCGCATACTCGAGCGAAAACGAAACCTTTTGCCCGCCGGCATCGTTATCAAGTGTAACGCCAAAAAGGTATTTTTTCTAAGAACCTAATAGAAGTAGACAAGCAACATTTTCTTCTGTCTTATAATCCAACGAAACAATCTTTTATTGCGATAGCAATTATATGGACACTTCAACCGGATTTCTGCCGTCGGCGTCGCCGTCGTCGTCGCCGTCGCCGTCAGGTTCCCTATAGATAAATCTTCGCCGCGCGCCGTATGCCCGAGCGTAAGCGTGCGGGGACGCGGGGGGGGGGGGGGGGGGCACTTCTACTCAGCCAGCAACCGCGCTCGTCGCTCGCTCGCACCGTCGCTTATCTCCACACGGCTCTGACCTTTATGCGCCGTGCACTCGCCGCTCAGTTTCCGTTGAAGCGATAGACCGCACGTACCTGCGCCCGCTGCTTGCTGCCAGCGTTTTGACAGTCGTTGTCTGCAGTCATTCAGTGTGATCTATTCATGTTTGTGCGCGCTCACACCACGATTGTTCATTCAGTTAGTAATAGTCGGGCCACATTTTCCAACGCACGCTACATATGCAATGCTGCCCGGGTCGGCAGTGCAGCGCTACAGGTGTGTCCCTTCGCACGCGCTGCCCACGGGAAGCGCTTCTCATCAACACCACCGTTTCACAGGCGCCTTCTCGTGGTCATCGAGTCTCTCTTCATGTCGGTCTACTTACGGTGCATCACACCTGCTTACTTAATCAGCTCATGTTTACTACAATTCATATTACTACCAAAGCCGCTCACCTTACTTCGTATGGCATTGCTGTGTTGCTATCGCATTCATTGCTTCGCCCTTAGGGCGAAACTGTGACATTTTTTTTAATACGAGTGGTTGAGTACTATAGTGACAATTTTTTGAGGAGTGCCTTCGTCATCGGGTAAGTACCGGAATGTCCCTGGGGCGTCTCTTATCGTGTCCTGCATTTACCTCAATTTCTCGATTACAAAAGCTCTGTTCGCGATTATATTGACGCCTTAGACGTTCTATAGAGTATTGCTCTATAACTTTAGCTTGACTTTTTATTTGACTTTAGTGTCCCTAAACATTTCGTTAAGTTGCATAGCCTTTATTTTAGATCATGTAGCCGTTGATTACACGCACACACTCACACTTTCACGGACGACTCTACACTTGCACAGTATTGCCCTGTGATCGCTGTGGTAGACGGTCAGGGATCGGCTTACGAGCACGAAAGCACTATATTGAAAGACTATACTTCACTAAACGACGCTGATTTAGTAACCCTCTTTAGTGTCCCTTTAAAGCAACTTCGTTGGCTGCACCATGCGTATGAACCCTCTCGCGCGCGTGGCTCAATGGCCCTGCATGGCGTTCTGCTGCTGAGCCGCGAGGTCATGGGTTCGGTTCCCGGCGGCAGGCGACCGGATTCTGATGGGGAGCAGAATGCAAAATCGCTCGTGCATAACAGAGGAAATTAACTTACTTTACTCCCTCAGTAGTGTATGAGAGTGTAAATTGATCTAAAACTCACACCGTTACACCCTTTTTGCTGTAACGGTGCGAATTGTAGGCTCATTTACACCCTTGTTGATTTTTAAGGGTGTAAACTATTTCGCCGTGTACCGTGCCTTGTGGGCACTTAAAGAACCCCGGGGTGTCAAAGTTAACCCGGAGCCCTCAGCTACGCTGTTCCTGATGACCAACTGTACATGTATCGGGGCTACGAACACTGTAATGTTTTTATCTTTGTCCAAGTATTTGTGGCGACTCCACGTGTAGTATAGTAAAGGCCCCGTTATAGTAAGCATTTTGGCCGGTTCCAACTGGCCTGCCATAACACTGGGTTCTTTCGAACGAGCAAAAAAAAAAAGTGATAATGAAATACAAAGAGGTAAAGCAACGAGTCCGCCGGCATATTGTGCACAAAAGTCCACTTACGGCAGTCGTATACGCAGGTAGGAGCGGCATACATGCACGCGTGTACCTCACGTTTTGACCGCCACAGCTGAACCTGAGCGAGCGGAGCGCGACCCTATAAAGTATATCTGATGTATGCACCCCGCATAGCGCGTTTTTCCATCTGCGATAAAGACATGCCCGCGCAGTGTACATGTATATATATACGCCTGCATGCCCAAGGAGTCGTTAGACATGCAACTGTTTCCTCGTATATAGCTCTGCCATGTATACGATAGGCCTCAAAGCTATAGGAGTCGGTGTTAGCGTAATAAGCAAGTTGCAAACCGCGAAAATAACTGCGCCCGAATCACCCGCCCGCAGGCGGTCGAGTATTTGTCGACCATATGGGGAGTCATAGCGTTATTCTTTGCCTTGCGGGCACGTTAAAGAACCCCGGGGTCTCAAAGTTAACCCGCGTACGCGCCAGAACGACAGAAACTGGTCTCTTCCATTGCAAACGTCTATAAGAGGCCGCTGTCAGACGAGTTTCTTTTAGGTCCTTGGCCCAATGCAGACAGCGCAGCCCTGATAAACAGTGTCGCAGCTGTCGCTATAGCCTTTCTACAAGCCACTGGGCTGGGCGCACGGCTTTAGAGATGCTACAACGTTGTGAAATTGTATATACACACCTCTCCTCGTCATCATCATCATCATCATTCATTAGCCCTTTTCCTCCCCGCCCCTTTTCCCCAGTGTAGAGTAGCAGGCCAGAGCAAGTTACAGCTCAGGCCGATCTCTCTGCCTTTCTGTAAATAAATCTCTCTCTCTCTCTCTTCTTTTATTTCCCTTTTTTATATATATTCCCACTCTCGGCGATTCTGCAGGCTGCGAAGGTGGCAAGCCTTTCGCTGGGGGTTGTCGCTGTTTATGTTAACTTTCGTCACCAGAGCTTTCTGGAATTCGCATTAAATCCCCGATCTACGAGAGAGAGAGATGAACGGACAGAAGATGAGAAGCGAATTTGCCGGCACAAGCACAAGGAAGGCCAATGTCAACGCCTACAGTTTTTCATCCAGTCTCGGTGTTTAGAAAAAAAGAATTGTGTTTTTAGATCAACTAGTGAGCTGACGTCGGCTAGGACCATGGGTCCAAGGAGGAGAAGGACGAAAAGAAGGAAGGAAAGGCAGGGAGGTCAACCAGACGCAGTGTCCGGTTTGCTACCCTGCAAAGGGAAGGGGTTTGAGGGTGAAAAGAAGGAAAGGAGAGAGAGACGGAAGATGGTACTCTAAGAAGTCTGTTTTCCGCAATGGTCTGGTTGGCAAGCTTGTCGAGCGCGGTACAGAGCGCTTATCTTAATGTGTGCTGAAACGAGGACAATCACTCATAAGATGCGCGATAGTCTCTTTGATCTGTGATCTATATGGGAAGAGACATTATCCTAACTTAGAGCGGCAAGTGTGCCGCATTCTTTTGGCACTTCAGAGCATTGGAGTAGCCGGCGCCTCTGACACGCATCAATGTCTTTTTTTGCAGACATTTCTCGGTGGGAAACAAATGTTGCCTGTTAATATTACTTCACACGACTATTTGTACACATGCAGCACACTATGAAGATAGAGAATGCCAGTGGAGCTGCGGTATTTCAATCAATCAATCAATTTTGATCAGTCCATCAATCAATCAATCTATATATTTATCTATCAATAATCATTCAATCAATGGTAACTTTACTACATCATTACGAGAAATGCCTACAGAGGAAATTGGACCCCTGACCTAAAATGGCTATCAACCCAGATATCTACATATACATGCTGCAATATTATATATATATATATATATATATATATATATATATATATATATATATATATATTGTTGTGCAGATACATTTGAATCCACTCGAAATGGCGTCAAGCTGTTGAGCAGCAGCATTCTGCAGAACGGCATGTCGTGGAAAAAAGCATGGAGGAAGGAAACCCAGGAGAGGCCCCAGCCACCACGGACGTATTGGAGAAGGTGTGGCGGAAGGCACGTGCTGTTATTCGCAAAGGAGCACTGGGACGGGTACACCAAATGTCAACGTTGCCATAGCAACCGCGCTCCTGAAGCTTTCGCTGCTGCTCTCGGTCTCTGAAAAGCGAGATAAGATTTTTCCACCGGTATCTTTCTCGCAGCACCTTTTGTTCGCGAGAAAAGCTGTCTTTGAAGTGTGGTGTGTAAGCTTGAAAGTTGTGTTTGGGGTCTGTGAGTGCGAGTGTCAGCCAGCAACAGATACAGTCAAGCTATCACGGCGCGGGTCTTCGGTCTTCAACATGCCACGCAAAAACACAGGAGCGCGTCTGCTTCACTAAAACTGCTACAGAAGTTTCGTAGGCATTGTTTTGACGCGCGTCGACAGCACACATTTCCGGCGGCTCGTAACAATGCAAGTTCGAAGTTCGCGCCCATCTGCTCCGGCGAGCTGCAGAAACCCTGATTGGAGGCGCAAAGGGAGATGGCACACCAACATGGCTGCACTTCCGGCTTCAATAACGTGACGTCAGGACCTCTCCTGTTTTGTTTCTTTCCTCCATGGAAAAAAGCGATATTTCCATCGAGGAAACCTAGGGGGCTTTCTGTCAGTGTCCACTAGATGGACACTTACAGAATGCCCCCCCCCCCCCCCCCCCCCCCCTCCTTTCTGGTTATGGCAAGCTTTTCTTTAAGACAGGCTTGCCTAATTCAGGTCCATTGACTAAGCTACCTATCTTCAATGGTTTCGAATTCTTTCTTTGCCAGCTTTTCTCTCTCTTGTTTTGAGGCGCTAATTGCTCCTCAGCCATCAGCGTCCACTAAGGCCATTAAGGTTTCCTCAGCAGAATTGCCGCTAGCGATTTCTAGGCAGCCACGATTTGTCCCTCGAGGAAACAGGAAGAAAATGTCTTCATTCACATTTCACCCCTTCACTCGCGCCACAGGAAGGCTGTACTCGCAAAAATAAAAATAAACAGAACGTGTCAAATTCTAGACCGCGAGCATGCATGTCGGCCTTACAGGAAGCCTCAGACTGTCTTTCTCGAGCTGTCACACAGCCTTGGCTTTGGAATCCCGTCTGCTCGCCGTCGCTGTCCGGGCATCCGAAGGATGCAGAAGCAGGATCGTCTGCACGCCGCAGACGATGACAAACGTATATACGGCGGCTAATAGAATAAAAAAAAAAAGGACCCGATGCGGCTCGCTAACAGGAAAGACCAACGTAGAACGACCAACGCTTGCCTGCCTCGCCATTGGTTCTGCGCGACCGCTTCTTGTCCACACGACTTGTCGTCTGCTCGCATATCCAACGGCCATCGTTCGTGCCACGGCCGCGACATTCCGAAGTTCGGTATACGTCTTTGCTATAGGCTCGCTTTTATGTCAGGCTTTATTTGTCGATGCTCTTTTCTATAGTCGCTCAAGACGACCAACGCAGCTCAAACGCCGTCCGCTGCACCGAAAAAAAAAAAAGAAAGAAAAGAAAACCGGCACATCGGATTCACGAAGTCGCTCCCGTGTTCTGTCGTCTGCTCAGAGGCGGCCGGCCCCCACTCACGAAATCTTCGTCTGCAAACCGAAACTCGCCGTCCGAACCTGTTCTCTCGCTCGCTGGGGGCCGCGGCCTGACGTCACGACGCGCGCGCTGGTCACCGCAAACAAATGCGAATTAACCTTGCCCCTCTTCTCTCACCCTTCTTTCTTTCTTCCCCTTAATGATATCGACAGACTCTCTTCCCCGTTCCTTTCGTTTCCCCTCCCCTCTTAAGCAGCGGGTTGGGAAAGGGCGCTAAATTTAGGCCTAACGTCCCCTTCACGGACCCCTATCCTAGTCGTCCTCCTCGTTTCAACTGTATACAAGGGGGGAACCGCGGAGGAGAGGAGGTGTTCCTTCGGGTTCCTATCGTTGGTCCAGTTTCTTCCGATGAGAAGGGACCGCACCGTATATAAAAGGAACGGTGCCGTACCCGGGCCAGCGGAGAACTCGTGCTGTGGTGTGTTTGGAAAGATCGTCATCCCGAGCAGAGAGGACTTTTTTGGTTCGACGAGGACCACGGCCGTGGGGGTTTTTTCAGCGACTTCGACGCCGCGCCCCGACCGAGTTGGAAGGTCGAAGGGACTTCTCGGCGTCGTATAGGTTCGCCCGCAGGCGAAATCGTTGAGGGAAAGAGCCACTGCACCCCCCGCCGAGGCGACCGGGATCCCGCGGTCACTATCAGCGTTGGAGTCCCCATCTCTTCGTCACCGGCTCCGTTGCGTACGACGTTACGTCATGAAGGTGAGTGATATGCGTATAGTGCACCGAAAATTGTCCGGAAAGGTAGTTACGGGCGTGTTAAATTATGAGCTGTTATGCTTTTAAACCTTGGTCAAGAGAGGAGTAGAAGGGCTAAATTATGCGGCCTTTAAGGTGTTAAAGATCAGACAGATGGTCCTGCGGGAGTGTGAAATTGTGAACTTTTAGATATTCATTTTTAATAGGCTAAGACTCATCCTATAAGCGTTGAACTGTGAATTGTACTGAGTTGCCAAAACGCGCCAGAATGTATCACAGAAGGCTCTAAAATGAAGCAGCTCATAGCAGCTCTATTATATCTAATATTTTCGTTTATCACGGATCACAAACCGGGCAGAATGTATTACAGAAGGCTCAAAACGCAAATTAATGCAGCTCTGATGAACTTATTATTTGTATACATCACGGTTCACTAATAGGGCAGTAAATTAATCTGTCGACTGAAATATCGCTTACATAGAAGAGACATGGACTTTCAGAGCCACCTATTATCCTTTTTCTCTCGTGATGACTATTTCGCTTAACCTGTCGCTATGAAGAAAAAAAATACTGCCTGGAAACATTCGTTTCACGCCTACTACAATTCCTAGAGGACACTCTAGCAGAAGTAGCCAAACCTACGACCCGTAATTATGGGCAGTGACGTACTATACACATGCTTACTTAGCAATCAACGCAACAATGTGGCTCAAGGGGGAGTTCGACGAAGCTGCATTATGTCCAATACCCGTTCATACCGATCATCATTTTGGAGACGGAGTGCCTCGATAAGATAGTTCGAAAACGTGAAGTATATTATGCGCATGCAGCACCTGTTCCTAAACGCTCGAGATCAAATGGGTCTCGATTGAAAGATCTTATCATTGATTCAATCCGATGTCAAAAGTGTGAGGAGCGCGGTCTAGCTCAGTAACAAGCCTCAGGCTGTTGATTGAGGAATTCCAATTGAAGACGTCAAGTCAACGATGTAAAACGTGTTCATCTGTCTACTGTGCTCGGAAAAGCAATCAGCTTTATTCGATAGAAGTCTTATAGGCATCAGCAACGGAACAGCCGATGCGACAGAACTAATTCAGTTAGCGCAGCTCCTCACTAAAGTTATAAACAGAAAAGCTTACCGGAAGCTTTCAAACCCCTATGTGAGAATCAACTTCGTCGAATGTGAGAAACTTCTATTGAGTTTTCTAGGATAAAGGCCGACTACGGCTGCCTCGAAATTTGAGCGACATTACTGAAATTAAGAGAACAGCAGATCGGTTTGACTGTCCCGCCGATCGCTGTTATACTAAAGATTTATTTGGCTTATGTATAAGCTGTTCCCTGTATCAATCCAGCTCCAGCATTTTGAAGCTTCATGTTTTTATATGAACACAACTCAGCGTTTGATAGTGGCTCCTGTAGCTAATGAGCCGAGCGCAAATCAAGTTAGGACTTAATACAAAGCTCAGGCCGGGCAAAGTTCTTTGAAGGTCACAATCCTGTTCAGCCTCTGTGCAGTCTTCGTTTTAATTTTCGTTCGGACTCACTTGACTCAACATGCGCCACTTTTCCTAACAATGCCCGCTGCTATTTGAAGATGGCGGGTGCGTTTTTTATTATACACCAGGAAAACGGCACAACGCATCCGTCAACGTGCTCGTTTCAGCACACACAAAACATAGGTTTCGCGTTCGTTGTAGTAATTCATTCAGGAGAGGCGAACACCTGTTGTGGTGCGCTGTCATTACACTCTCATTATTTTCACGTCACATACACAGGCTTTTCAAATGTAGGAAGTCAGTCACCCTGGCATCCCTTCCTCCGTCTATTTTGTATCCGTGCTGCGGGCGGGGAGATTCAGCGAACATTGACAATATGCGGAAAGCAGTGTTAACATGCGACCTCCAAAGCCTGCGGTCTTATGTTTGCCTGTTATCTCGGGCTTTCCGGAAAAACACTTGTCACTGCATGCATCCGGCCGTTCGTATTTCTGTCAAGCTTATTTTTCTCTGTCGTGTTTAATGTTAGAGGCAACGACCGCCGGCTATATTTCCATTTTTGTTTCCTCACCACCTAAGCGTAGATGTATACGTTTACGACTTATAGTGGCTGCGTGGCATGTGGGAACATTGATGTTTTGTGATGGGTTCGATTCGCTTTGATAATTTCGCATTCCAATGAAGCCGGAATCAATTAAGTGTTCGAACAAGGATTGTCTCTGGATTCAATGTTTTTTTTAGCAAGGAGACTATAACCTTAGCAGCAAATTTCATGAGTACAAGTGTCCATCTTGCTGTGTACCACAGTCTTGAATGTAGGCGGAAATGATTCACAGTGACGCCCGTGTACTGAGATTTAAGTACACAGTTATGAACGTCGGTGGGTCAATGAATTAAGAACTTATTTCATGATACGGCATCCTATGCTGTGCCTTTGCAGATACGTAGTAGATGCGAGGGAAGCCAAACTAAGCTCCGATACAACTGAGAACTATACCTATTGTGTGGTAGGTTGTAAGATTTGGAGGATTCTCTCGCAGTACGCGAATAATGCACGACCTCAGGCCAACATACTATATGTCCTTCATTCAATAAAGACCTCTCTCTTTCCTTCTCATAGTATAACAAGCGGCATATAGTTCGAATTGAAGAGCACATAAGTGGCCAGCTGTGCCGGCCATGATTCAGAAACCATCTCTTCTTTGCCTCCTCTCACGCGCAGCGACCACAGCTGGTTCTGTTCGGCCTTCTCTTCTGCCTGCTGGCCCCGTCCAGCAGCTCCGAGTCGAGCACATCGGACAACAGCGCGGTCGAAGGATCCCTGCACCGGGTCCCGCTCTCGGCGCTGCAGACCTCCGAGTCCGTCGCGTACCACGTGCCGGCCAACCCACCTAGCATCACCAACGGCGGAGGCGGCTCCGGGGGCGGCGGCGGCGGCGGCGGCTCGCACCACTCCATCTACCAGCCCCAGACGACCGTGTCGCCGAACCGGAGGTTCCCGGCCATCGCCATGCTGTTCCCGACGACGCTCACCCCGTTTTCGTCGCACAACTCGTCGCCTTCGTACGTCCACCACCATCTCCGAGGCGAGTCCTCGTCGGTGGGCGCTTCCAAGTACCACAGCGCGGAGCAATACGAGCCAGTGCCTCCGCCGCGGCGACCCCAGGTCGTGACCCAGTACGGCGGCAGCGAGCTGTCGCGACCGCTGCGCCGCGAGCCGCAGCACATCTACGGCTCGCTGTCCAAGGCCCAGTCTCCGTACAGCTACGCTCAAGGAAGCCCGCTCGACATTGTCGAAAAGAGGCCGCAGGAAGTCAGCTACGAAGTGCCTCCGCCGGTCGTGCCGGACACGCCCCCGCGCTACCTGTACGAGCGCCCGCTCATCGACCACGAACGCCCGACGCACGCGCGCCCGCTCACCTCCATGGTGGACGGACCCCAGTACTCGGACCACGGTAGGCCGGAACGGCCCCCGCAGATGCAGCAGCAGCAGCAACAGCAGCAGTCGGCGCCGCAATCCCTCCCGCAGCAGCAGACCACCCTGTACGGCTCGCCCAAGTTCACCAGCTCTTCGCAGCTCCGGTCCGGCGGTCAGTACCCGCAGCTGGTCACCGAGAAACCGGCGCCCTCGGCCCCGCAGCCGCCGCCGAGCTACGTCAGGCCCATCAAGTACGCCAGCAGCGGGTCGCCGTCCCAGTCGCCGTCTTCGTCGAGTGGTGGTTCGAGCAGCGTCAACGGCGGCAACGGCGGATCGAGCGGCGTAGCAGCGGACGAGGTCTACGGAGTGCAGCCGTCGGCGTACCACCACAGGGGCGGCGGGGGTTCCAGGCAGGAGATGTCGCAGCACCAGCAGCCCGAGTCCCGCGTTCCGGACCAGGAGGAACCGCCGCAACCGCAGCCGTCCCGCAAGTTGCATCCGCAGGCGGAAGCTAGTCCCATGTACGCCCGCTACCCCAAGAACTCTCAGGAGAACACCCGGCTGGAGGACTCTCCGTCGGCCGAGAAGCAGACCCCGTCGTACCAGAACTACCCGGTGGGCCTGTACGGCTCCGGAGGATCGGACGGAGGCCGAAACACGAGGCGGCGGTACAACCTGGTCTACATCCCCGTCGACGTCCTCAAGAAGCTCCTCACTGAGGCGGGCTACAGGAGGAAGAAGTAGTGGGCACGGCAGCGCTGTGCACGATGGTCTTGAGGAAAACAAAAAAAAAAGGAGAG
Organism: Dermacentor silvarum; assembly: GCF_013339745.2. Classification (NCBI taxonomy): domain Eukaryota; kingdom Metazoa; phylum Arthropoda; class Arachnida; order Ixodida; family Ixodidae; genus Dermacentor; species Dermacentor silvarum. Next base: position 188,599,839 of record NC_051156.1, on the reverse strand, counting down.
GAAAAAAAAAACGAAGAAAAAGCGCGAACTTTTGGACTTGAAAGTGGGCCGGTGATCGAACGTGTGTCTTCGTGTTATGTTTTGTGTGATTATGATGATGATTATTTTATTAATATTATTATTATTTTCCATACGTTGCAGCATGGTTACATGGTGGACTTTAGTCGCGCGCACCTTTCCCACCCCCTTTAATTCCCCACCCCCCACCCACTCATAGATTGCGAGACGTCAGTCGAAGAAGGGAGAAAGAAACGGGCAAGCAGTCTTCCTGGACGCGGGTCAAGAGTCCGGCACAGATTGCCAGCATCGACAACATTCGCGACAGCGGAATCGCCTAGAATTCGCAGCTGAGGCTTGGCGGCCTACGTCGCCGATTTGGGCTCCATATATAGGACGAAACGCGGCGTTCGTCAGACTTCACGAGTATCACATTTTTGTTCAGGCTCTCGATCCAATGTTACGGCTATCATCGATTAAGCATTTGTACAAGTGCGTGCAGTTGAAGCAAGTCACTTCGCTCTGCGTAGTTATAACAGTGTTTGTGAATATCTTGATAGTACGAAAACAGACCATAATAGCTCATCCCGTGTGATGTACTGCCACGACCGATCCGCCTTTAAGTCAGTTTACTTTCTTACGGTTGGTCAGTCTTCGCAGTCGTGACTATAGGATGCTCCAAAAGGGTGCATTAGTCCTAAATCATAGAAAACCGCTCGTACCAGTAAAGGGAGGATAAATTGGGAGGGCCTTAAAATTCCCGAGAGGAGTTAAAGCCGCTTCGTTCATTTCGAAATACTCATCCAACACGGAGTTTGACGATACATGTTCTCTCTCTAGCAGGTACCTCAACTTCAGATCTTCCTTACCCACTGTTTGTCGACGCTGGTCGTGTCTGGCGGGCGTCACGAAACACGTGATCCACGAGTGACCGTCTGTTTTCAGCTATATACTTCATCTAGCCGAACGGGTTCTCGCTTCACTCGACGGGGCACCTTCACACGCGTTATATTGCAGCTGTGTTGCTTGAAATGATGTTCGTGACGTCCTCGAGGACAGCCGAGGGCGGTTTGTGAAAGTGGAGAACCCTCGCGGCAGCGTTAATCAGGGAGCGACTGACACAGCATCGTATGCGAAGAAGCCTCATCTCGAGTCACTCGGCAGAACTGCTGCCACATTTTTTTTTGCTTGTACAAATAAAGTGGACGATGTCACAGTGCTCGTGTTTGTATCCATTTTCTTGGTCCTTCTTTACCTGCCTGCGAATAACTGCAGATAAACTTACAGAGCTACAAAGTATTCAACGCGCCTGTCGGTCGGTCGGCTGGCCCGTCCGTCCGTACTAACAGCAAAACTGCCGCATCATCTGCCGGAACACTCAGTGGAGTGCATGGGAAAGCAGCAGAAATTTGCTATAGTCTATAATTGCCCCTCTGTCCTTATTCACTGTGGTTACGTGCGGTGGAATATTTCTCCAGAACAGGTAATTGGTCGATTATTATTATTATTATTACTCCAGTGGCGGCTCGCCGGCGCCAGAGCCTGTGTCATTAGGCACAAAATGGAATGAGGGAATGACGGAGCTGCTACGATGCCGAAACCTCAAATGCAGCACTGCTTGGAAGCCATAACAAGGAACCCCCTTACCTGCTCTAAGTAATATTCTCTGTTTCGATTAACGCTTTTGTCAGCACTTGCGACAATTGTGAAGCTTAAGTAGCATTCTTAACAAGTTCAATGTTGAGCATGTTTCTTTTTACTTAATTATGACTGCGTTTTTGTCGGAGACAACATATCTAAAATAGCAGGATAATATTATGAACAGTGTTTCGTTTTCGAAAAGTACATGACACCCACATTTTTCAACAGCGAAGCTGTTTAAGCCAGCAGTAAAAAGTGCACGTTTCACGACATTATCTATTCATTTATTTGTCCATACTGTGAGCCCTTTTCGGGCTGTTACACGGTGGGAAATACAATCTTATAACAAAACAGTTGCATGCGCAAAAAAAATTCATCAGTAATTATCTGTTAACGTAACAATTGCATACAAGGCATATGTACAATTACGATTAGTAAAACAACCTTTCCAAATTTCTTTCAAAGGAAACGACAGAGTCAACATTTTCACAAACCTCGGAACTAAGTTTGTTCCAGACAAACTGATGAGGCTAGGGGTATCGAACACTCTCGAGGAACTGATTGAGGCTGCCCTTACCGCGCAGCATCAAAGGCTACTTGGATCTAAAACGGGGAGGAAAATTTTAGAGAAATTGGGCTACGAGCCCAAACATGAGCAAGTGCGCTCAAGAGACATCCCCAGACAGATCAGGGACAAGATAAAAATACCTCCGCTACCCAGAAACATGAACCCTGCCTTTCACGACGGCAGACGTAAAGACAGGGCAGAGGCATTACAAACTAGGTATACTGGTCGACAGGACGTCCTATATACGGACGCTGCAGAATATGACAGCAAAGCGGCATATGCGGCCGTGGCGGTTAGAGAAGATGGAACACCAATGGCGTGCTGCACAGTCAGTGGCGTCGAGACGGTTGAAGCTGAGGAAGTGGCTATAGCCTTGGCCGTCAGCCAAAGGGGGGCAAAGGTGGTCATCAGCGACTCCAAAAACGCCGTGCGAAATTACGAATCGGGGAGGGTGACGGAGACTGCCATCCGTATATTAAACAGGGACGGGGGACCCAGACAGCTTGTTCTGCTCGTTTGGGCACCAGCTCACCAGGGACTTAGAGGGAACGAGGAGGCTCATTCGGTCGCCCGAGGTCTCACTTACCGGTCGACCCCCGGAACCTCCCAAGTCACCGAAACTATGAACAGAAGAGAGGATATGCGCGCATACCAGGAAATCACAGTATACTACAGACTAAATCGACAAATTTACCCGGCAGCGGACAGAACACTCAGTAAGAAAGATGAGGTTATGTGGAGGAAATTACAGACGGGGGTTTTCCCAAACCCCGTACTCTACAGCAAGTGGCATCCAAGAGTATTCGATTCAAAGTGCAAATTCTGTGATGAGGCAGCAAATCTGGTTCACATGGTGTGGACATGTCCGTCTAAGCATGATAGCTCGCGCACTCTAGAATCCTGGGAGGCTTTGCTCCGCAGCCCAGACCCCAACGTCCAGCAGGACATCATCGGTCAAGCCCTTGCTGCTGCTGTGTCTCAAGGTATTCCAGCCGACGGCTAGGGGCGACGGTGGAGAAGGATTTCTCTCCCGACGTTGACTGGTGTTTTTTTAATAAAGTTGTTCCTCCCCTCCTCCAGTCAACAATTGTTTTAACCGAAAAAGAATGCTTAAAGACGTCAACTCTGGAGGAGTAAGCATAGCTGTGATTAATCGTTGGTGATATTCTGCCAGGAGGTCGCAAGTACAGGCTGGGATCCACGTTTAGGCTTCGCGTTTGTAATTGGAACATAAATTTTAATCTAGCAATTAACCCTTCGGCGCTCTGCAAGTGTCGGAAGGTTAGCCCTATCAAGTAGCTCTGTAACTGATTGCGTTCGATTGTAGCAGGAAAAGGCAAACCTGGCAGCAAGACACTGCAATTTTTCTAGTTTATTAATGAGGTATTGCTGGTATGGGTGCCAGACTACACTTGCGTACTCTAGACTATAGGGCGAACAATTGCCCGGTATGCACTTTGTTTTACATCAGAACTGGCAAACTTCAATTTCCTTTTTAGGGGCGAAGCTCCTTAGGGTGTGGGTCTGTCCCTCCTCTGTAGTATGTAGTAGTAGTTGTCGTAGTAGTAGTCGTCGTAGTAGCAGTCGTCGTAGTAGTAGTCGTCGTCGTAGTAGGTAGCCACGTCTACTTTTATGGAAAAAAAAATTCCGAAAGTTGTGTCCATAGCGCGGAATCGAACCAGGGACCCCTCGCTTCCGAACGCGCGGCGCTAACCACTACCCCACGAAGCGCACATGGACACACGCACCACGATGACAATAAATACCCAACATTAACGAAAGACTGCGCGTTTCTAACGCGTTTGTGCTAGCGCGTTACGGCCTGTGTAAGAAGCTGGTGTAAGACCACGGTGGAAGAATATTTAGGTGTTGACACTGCGCGCGAGCGAGCGTCCAGATTATGTTCGGCCGCGCGCGGGCGCACCGAGTAGCTCTGCTGCGAGCAGATAGAGGGCGCCGCGGCCAGCGGTCCCAGCTTAGCAGCGCCGGCGGCTTGGCATTCCTCTGCCTCCGCTAAATTTTCGTTCGTAGTGGAGTGAGTAAATCTCAAAGCGCGAAAAAAAATCGTGATTTCACATTAAAGTGATAAGTGTACCAGGCTTCGCTAACATGAAGGTTCCTTGTGCAGGCCGTGCATGACGTGAAGACGGATCAATCGGGCAGCACTCAAAGCCCACTGAAGTTACCCTCGCGCGCGCAATTTGTTTCGTCCGGTCTAGCCGTTCATCCAAGCATAAAAAAATGAAAGTGTTAGCCCACGTGCTACCCCTCGATCAGAAGAATATAGTGACTGCACCAGAAAATGTATTTCATGCTTATCGCTGCTTCCATTCACACTCAGAAAACCGTTCAATCATCGTTGCGCGAATTCAATGTGGCCGCGATATAAATTAAGAAATGAAACGGCGAAAGCTTGCGATATGCAATGCACTAGAGCAAAGTGGCTGTTCATGGCTAGAATTTAAGATGAGAATGTACATCAGCTATGCAAAAACTCTTTCAAATGGGAATTTATTAGGCGGGACGAAGGCAGGCGTCTATCTTGAATTAGAGCATCACTACCACAGTTTACTGATGAAAACCTGCACAAATGCCTTTTTTATTCCAATTCCACTTAACATAGACCGTGTATATTATTCATTGGGCTTTCGTCCATTGAGGACTGAGTGACTCTTGCAGGATCTAAAAAAGAAGAGGTAACTTTCTTTTTTCTTAAATTGCATGAGAATGTGCCAATGTAAGCGTGTTTGACAATGCATGCTACAGCTTGTCCACAAATACACTTACACCCACCACACAATAATCCCATAGACCTTTTTTTTGCATAGACACAATACGAAAAAACTTGCGCATGAAGCAGCTCGATAATTTTAATAGGTGATAACCACCCCAGAAGCTTGTGGTCTCATACACTCCCACAATGGAAAAATGTATAAAAACATGCAAGCGTGTAATATACACCGCACGCGCATTGTAAAAAAAAATTCAGTAGCCAGGATGGAACAAATTTGAAAATCAGGCACACATCTGCACAGAAAACAGCAGTATTTTACAGGGTGCACAAATATTTCAAAATATGCAAATGTCACGTAGCTGGACAGAACCATAGTAATGTTGTTGCCGTCCCTTGGAGATACTCGGTTATTTTTTACATTTCGCCTAATTAGATAATTAGTCGTATTTATTGATCAACTTCTCAATTATTATAATTAGATTAAAAAGTGTCAATGAGAAAATTGTAGAGCAACATCAAAGACTCCCGATACAGCTTTGTATTGCTCAATACGCACTACGTAGAAGTGTTTTTCCGGGCATGAAAGAAGCTCACGAATACACGCAAAGTGCCTCGAGCGACCAGTCGCGCGGCAGTATTGCTGTATTCGCGGGTTTCGTTCACGCTCGGAAAACACTTTTATGTATCACGTATTGAGCAACAGAAAGTTATATTGGGAGTTTTCCACGCTGCTGTACAATTCTCTTGTTCATACTTTTTATCCAATTATAGCATTAAAAGAGTTGATTAATCAATTATGAAAATAATTATGTAATTAAGCGGAATAAAAAAATAATCTGAGTATCTCCAAGCGACGGCAGACAACATTACCTTGGTTCTGTCCAGCTACGTGACATTTACATATTTTCCAATCTTGGTGCATGATAGTAAACCACCCAGTATATATCTTTTACATGCAACAAAATTTGCACAAACTACTGCGGCACACAGGAGGTTCTCTCTTCCGCAGCGGCTTTCGAGGTTTATTTGACGGTGTGAGGTTCTTTGGACAGTTTGGAAATAAGGTGGGAATCCTTCTATCGAGCGCTCCGCGTAATATTGCCACGTGTCAAGCGCGGCGATGACGACGGCATAAGACACATCGGCACTTATGAAAAACATAGCAAGAAGAAGAAGAAGCAGTGACTAGCGCGCGCTATTTTAAAACCGTCCGTTCTTGTTAGTGCCTCTGCCGACAAGTGCGTTTCGTTTGTCCCTCGAGCTTTCGACGTCGTGACAATATGCCATCCATATCGTATCCTCTGAAAAATGGCTGATGCAGACATGGTCGGTAGGCGTTAGAGTTCGGTCTGCCCTCAGATTTGCACGGCGCCACTGCTCTAGACGACCGCTGTCGGACGGCGCTTTGAATAAAGGCACACGCTCCGCACAAGTCAGGTATCCAGAATTGCAGTTCGGAACGAAGCACTTTCTAGCCATTTCAAACGCCCCTCAGAAGGCCGCTGCCACCTTCGTCGAGTGCCCGTGGCGACAATACCCAAGCACAAGCTCACGAAACGAACGCGAACAAAAATCGTGCCTTCAAAACAGCGCAACCGCACATGCAAGCATGAAGACGAAGCAGCGTCAGCACGCGCCTTGCCGCCGAGGCTGGGACCGCATACCGCAGCGCCCTCTACGACGGCGCCGAACCAGCTGCAACCAAGCCGAACATAATCTGGACGCGAGCGAGCGGCGCTTTCGCCCGCGTTGGGGGGAGAGTGTCAGCACCTCTCCTTATTCTTACACCGTGTGTAAGACGCTGTGGCCTCTCCGCCTTACCCCCGTATTCATAAACGCTGATGGCGTCGGCAAACGCGGTGCACGTTCCGGCATGTGTAAACGGCTGCGTAAGACGCTGTGGCCTCTCCCCCTTACTAGAGAGTACTGCACGTTTCTAACGCGTTTGTGCTAGCGTCCCCTTAAGCGGGAGATGGTGCAATTATAATGAACGGCGCTGTTATAAAATAGGAATGACGTCACATATGTCTCGTGTCATTGGTGGAAGTCAATCGTTCGATTTAGTGCGGCGAGACTGGGCGAATTACACGGAAGATTCACGGTTTACCGATGATTCCCTCCGGAGCTTCGCCCACTCATCATCATTCACCCCGTGGATATGCGGTGTTTTTTTTTTTTTTTTTTTTTTTTTTTTTTTTAAAGCCGAGCTTTCGCTGTGCGGATCCACAAGTGATCGCCACGTGACGGTTCCATTTTAAACCATGTGTTATAGTTATTCGGAGATATTTCATTTCTTTTGTACGTTGTATTATATCACCGCCAATACCGTAAGAAAAAAAGCGAGGGTAGTTTCTTATTTGATACAGTCATGCAAGCATACTTCTTAAAGTTAATTTGCATATCCCGCAATGTACACCAGTCATTAATAATCTGCAATGACTCATTCAATAAAATTTGGTCACTTGCGCTTTTTTACCCGGCAGAACACCAAACAGTCATCTGCAAATAGTCGTACTTCAATCAGTGGGTTAATGTTCCTGACCATATCATTAGTGTACATCAGAAACAATACCGGCCCCCAAGACCGACACCTGAGGAATGCCGGACGTAACCGGCAATGTTGACGACCGCTCATTAGAAATTTCTACGAGCATGTTGTCGATTCTTTAAATAAGCCTGAACCCATCGTACTATTTTTGGACTAAGACCAGTGTCATAAAGCTTGCGCACAAGTTTTGCATGGCAAACCCTGTCAAATGCCTTAGAAAGATCTAAGGCTATGACATCTATGTCTTCTTTGTTGTTTATGGCTAACGCAAAGTATTGAACTGTCTCGAACAACTGGGTCACGGTGGAAAGGCGCCTACGAAATCCATGTTGTTTAGCATAAAATATTTTTTTTTCGTTTCCATGTAATCTGTTATATATTTGCAGAGGATGTGTTCCAACAATTTACAAACAGTGCATGTAATAGAAATAGGACGGTAATTGTTCACGTTGAATCTGTCTCCTTCTTTGAAGATCGGCACTACCCTGCCCATTAGCCAGTCATCAGGTAAAGTACCGGTGTCTAATGATGCCCTAAAAATTTGTACTATGAATTCTGCAACCCAGTCACTATAGCGTTTCAGAAATTCATTTGGTATGTCATCTGGCCCTGATGACTTCTTACAATTTAGTTTCAATAGGCGCTCTAATACTCTTTCCTTCGAAATTTGAATTTCGTCTCCGGAGGTGTCCCGTGATTCCCGTATCGGGGGGTCGATTTGACCAGGCGAGAACGCTGAGCAGAAGAAATGATTGAATTCCTTTGCCGTGAGGTCGGGCTTGCTGCAAATGTTATCACTCACGCGAACTGCAGTTATTGCTGGTTTAGAACCGGTCAGGTATCTCCAGAATCTGTCGTCACTATTTAGCATGTAATTGGTCAAAGTAGTTGTAAAGAAAGTTGTCCTGGCTGTCTTTAATTCATTTCAAACCTTCACGCTAAGAACAGATATCGTATCAGGGTTTCTTGGCGTTGCCTGCCGGGCGCGCCGTAGTCGACGTTTCAAACGAATAATGGTTCTAGTGATCAACGGGTTTGCCTTTTTTACGCGTTTCCGTCTGACATGTACAAACTGCGATATTGATAGCTTTCACGTGACGTCACGCACCCACCTTATCACCGTAATTTTGGGGCACCAGCATGGCGACTACGAGCACTTCAGTCCAATCCATTTTATTGAAAGCTTTCACGTGACGTTACGGACCCAGCTTATCATCGTGTTGGTGCACCACTACAATTACGTCAGTGCAAGCCATCTATACAATCTGCAACTGTGGATTTAAAATATGTCCAGAGACGCTGCACATCATTTTCCTGCGGTATCGTGTCAAGAGCTATCTCTAGATGATCGAGGATTGATGTGTCATCTGCCCTTCGAAAATTTAGCACATGCGTGTTACAATGTTTGGCAAAACCCTTATCGTCTATTCTAAGGGTGGCTGCTATGGCTTTATGGTCCGACATTCCATTTCCTACATCGATTTGGCAATTAAAGCTGTCATCCGATAAAAATACCAGATCAAGTATCGAATGGCATTGGCCCTGTATTCGCGTTGGTTCATTTACCACTTGAATTAGACTATGTTTTGCCATTATTTCCAACATACAGTCCGCGTGTAGCCTATCGACAGTACTTGATATGCGTGCGTTCCAGTCAACACCAGGCAGGTTAAAATCACCCATTAGTATTAACCTACTACGTTTGTTAGTTATGCTTACAATCTAATCATCAAGCTTTCGAAGAAACTCTGGGGAGCTGCCAGGAGCACGATAAATAACACCAAGTATTAAAACGAATCTATCCATGAATAATTGTATGACATGAAAAGAATTAAGGAAAACTTCTTCATTTTTAATGTCGCGCTGTAACCACGTTTCCGCGATGCCAACCACGTGAGGGTCGTGTATTAAAGTTAAGCATTCGAATGGTTCGTGCTTATTAACAATGCTTCGCGCATTTATATTTAGTAGCCTTATTTCTGAGGCTTCTGTGGCCACGAACACTCATGCGGCCCAAATTGGTGGTTAGTGCGTGCTTCGGTCCGTCTATTTGCCGTCAAGTCCCATTATTGCGCAACATCGCCGATAAAGAGTTTATCATGCACGAGTTTTACCCTTGCGTCAGACTGCCGATCAGACTGCGCTGAACGCCAAAATAGCCTTCGTTTTTGCACTGTTTCTTTTGAGTAGTCATCAGATAGTGTAACCCTTCGTACCCTTAAGTTTTTTGCAGTTCTTAAAGATGGCCATTTTCTCATTGTAGTTATATAGCTTCAGGATAACGGGTCTATCTCGGTTTGCCTTCTTTTGGCCGAACCTATGAATCCTTTCCACTGAGGACACTGCCACACAAAGACGGTCACCAAACACACCCTTAATTACTTTGTCTTCTATGTCTTTGTGCGTCTCATTTGGGCTCTCCGGTACGCCAAAAACCATAATATTATTGCGTCTAGCTCTATCCTCTAAGTCATTAATTCTTTGATGCTGTAATATGATAGTGCACTCAAGATCTCGCACATTGCGTTCAAGTGCAAGTAGCTTAGTGCATGACTGCGCCACCGTGTCTAGTTTTTCCTCAAAGCGTGCAAGTCTATCGTCTATCAATGCCTGCTTGTCCAAGATATGCTGAAGCATATCCTCAGTTGAGGGGCCAGGATTACTCTCTATATCTCCCACCACCAAACGTTGCAAGCAACACGACAACGTGCACAAAATTGCAGAGAATTTCATTGGGAGCGGCAGCACAATTAGACAAAGACTATTAGAACGGAAATCATAAACAGGGGAATAGTAACCAACCTGCAAAGCAAGCCGGCAATGTCTTAGCGACATGGTCGCTTCGGTGCTGCCGCTCCCACTGAAGAGAAACGGACGCAGGGAAGGCTTTATGCACTCCTGGAACCCCGTAGACGTGCCTCCGATTGGCGGGCTCCAGTTGTCGGTCCATGTGACGTCATCAGAAGCAATCGGCGATGAAGAATCCAAAACATAACACGTGCTGCCTGTAGTACTTGACACTGCGCTTTTGGACATCAGCGGCAGAATCTGCAAAGCAAGCCAGCAATGTCTTAGCGACATGGTCGCTTCGGTGCTGCCGCTCCCACTCATCATCATCGGCTCGAGCGTCGTCGTCTTCTTCCGCAGCTGGCTCGTTGGCGCCCCTCGGTTAGCACTCGTGCTCGTGCCACTGCTCCCACGTTCATCGTCGTCATCGTCTTCTTCCACAGCTGGCTGCGTGGTCGCTAATCATTCCAGCGTGCAATTTCGCTTATCTTCTGTCGTCGTAATGGGGAGGCAAAGCTTGCACTAGGCCACGCAAAGCTCGAGACTCAACGAAGCAGGCCGGTCGATTGCGTCTCCTGGTAGTAGCTAGGTGGAACTTGACTATGTCGAGGTTGGGGAACTTGTTTGTATCTAGGTTGAAATTGGTAGGAGCTAGGTTCGGCCTTGGCTATGCCTGCGTTGAGCTTCGTCATGCCAGGTATCTCTTAGGTTATGACAAAATCGATCGGCCAGCGTCGCTGTCTCAGCTGCGCATGCGCAGGATCGGCCACACTCGTAGGTGCATGGCTGCATTGCAATCACGTGGTCGAAGCCATTGTTACGTGCTGTTGAGGCTATTATGACGTATGCTATCGCCGATCCCGACAATCTCTAAAAAATATATTCTGGGGTTTTACTATCACCCTCTATAGATAACACAAGGCCTGTTCACTCCGATCCATGACGTCATGCTACCTGACTCGAAATTTATATTGGCAAGGCTGGCGTGACGAAAGCGATGACGTCAAAATCACCGCTGCTTACTCGGGAGCATCCTCATTAGATTCTATGGAAGGCGGGTCAGGTAGCATGACGTCATGGATTGGAGTGCACAGGCCTTGTGCTTTCTAGGTGATGTTGGTTTTACACGCCAAAACTCCGGTACGACTATGAGTCACGCTGCCTATAATGGGGAACTCGGAAACTTCGTCCACCTGGGCAATCTTCAACGTGCGCCCAATGCACGGCGCGACATTCTGTGACTCAAGCTTGGAATGTTAATTGATCTTATTCGTCTGTGACATAATAAGAATTTTCTAAACACACTAACCGCATGCACCAACCCCTGGCGCATTTCCCCAGTCTTGGACTGGTCTTTTTACGCACCGGAAATATCTTTTTGGCAGCCTAAACACGAAAGCCCTTGTGTCTATAACATATGTAGCAGCTTATTATATATAATAACTTGTTTATTTCTACGACGATGGAGGAGACTGTGGGTAAAAGTCGCTTGAGAAACAAACAACTTGTCTGAAGCCCACAGCCACCTCTACAACGCAGGCAGCAATAGCACACATATTCAGAATACAAAATATTCAGGTTAATGCACTTTCACATGAAACAGTCACAGAAGTTAAAAATGAAAAAAAAATAGGGCAAGATAATACTCTTTATTTATCATGTGAGCAAGGATTGATAAAATGTTCGCGTAGTGTTCGTACTGAAATTGCTCGTAAATCTGGTTTATAAAATAAACTTAAGAAGGTTGGCAGCGTGTATGATATTTTTTGCATAGAATTTGCCCGCGCAGTGGACACATTCCCCTGTTCTGTATAACGAGTAGCGTACGAATGTGTGTTTTTATTAAGATTAGATAACTCATGAGAAAACTTTAAATTTTATTTTACCTGCCGTTTGAACGCCAGACTTGAACCTGAACTATCTCCACGTATGTTGCGTGGATCGACCTTGACAATGCTTCGCACGAGCACGGGACACGGGCCGGCACTGCAGTGAGAGCGGGTCGCAGAAAAAAACACGTAGTCATGGTAACCGGATGTGAACTGGGTTATAAAAATAAGAAAAAAAAAGAAAAACGAAACAGAGTAAGAAAGAAAGATAAGAAAAAGAAAAAAAAACGGATATAACGTTGCTAATGAGTTAGTGTCAACGTGTCATTTAGAAGACTACACGGCCAGGAGAAGAGACCACTTGAGGGGAGAGATGCGAAGGAAAGAGAGAAACGAACAGCGGCTGCATTCTTGATCCTCAAAGGTCATCAAAGGAAAAGAATCTTCACATTGTCCCAGCCCTGATTAAATAACATTCTCGCTTCAGATGATTGGAAGCATTTCTGCAGAAAGCCGAGATTATTTATCAAAGCGTATCACATTACACAGACGAAACTTCATTCACGACATGCCGCCAGCAGAGCTGTGCGACAGATCACGCAGCAAACGCAGCTTTTCCGAGAAGCCAAAAGCGAAACCGAAACCGAAACTCTCTTTCCGCAGCATTTGAAGCGCCGCCTACGCCGCTCGAACGCATCCTCGCAACCGCTCGCAACGACGGAGCAAACAAGTTTGTCCCGCGACTTTGGTGGTGTCTGCTTCGGCGGTGTGCGGTGATATCGTATCTCGCCGACAGCCGTGTGGCCGACCGTCTCGCTGATATCGAATCTCCATCGGCGCTTTCGATCGAGACTAGCCTCCGGTGTCCCGGCTACCGCTTCCCGATCCGCATCCTCCCCGGAGAAGTCGTCCAGACGTTGCCGCCGCTCTCGTCGCTAGGCCTACCCCGGCCCGTCGCGGTGATCGTACCGACCCACGCTTTCCCGAGGCTGAACGTCGGAGTCGGCGCGCGAGGCCGCTAAACGAGCCGCTCGATACGTCATTCTACGCGTGTCGTACGGGCGTCGAGATCCGTCATGGAGCGCATGGACCAGCCTGAATCATCCTGACACGAGTACGCTAAGCTTAGGTCACTTGCAAAACTACGATGTTGCCCAGATGAGACTGGCCGTGTGACTGTCTGGGACAGGGTGTCCGAGGAACAGTGCTGTAGCGGGCGATATATAATAAACAGCTGGGTCGGTGTGAGCGTTCAGTGTGATCCACAAGGAGTGGAAAAAAAAAGCGGGCGCGTGCTGCTTGTGTGTGTGTGAGTGTGTGCGGTGTTGTGCGCGCGCCGGTGAGGTGGTTTTTCTGAAACCGAACAGCCTCGCTCGCTCGAGACGACGGACCTACCTTCCCGTAAGGAGAGCACGTGTGTGTGGGGCCTAAGCCGTGCTTTGTGAGCCGCGTCAGCGCCTCCGAAGCATGACCCAACGGGATCATCGATTTTTGTACGGTCGCCGGCGGCGACAGAGTTCGAGCATACAGCTCGGGCCCTGCAGCGGAAATGCGACTCCCGAAGGTGAAGGCCTGCTTAACCACGGTACGTTTGTCTCTCCTTGTCGCTCCCTTTTTTTTTTTTTTTTTTTTTCCGTGTGTGTGTTTCCCTTGTTTTCTTTTCTCACTCTCTCTAAAAGCGCACACAATGACACAATGCGGCGCAGGCCTTCACTTGACAAACTTACAGTCGGCGCCAGCATTTCTCGGGTGTTGTCCGCGCGCGCGTGATACATGTTTTTCGCTTTTATTTTTTCCCGCGAAACAGGCTCACGCGTATACATGCGTGGAGGAAACTTGAAGGAACTATGTCGTCTTTGTGTTTTATTGATAGCGTAGTGTACACCTACGGAGTAAGAAAAAGCGGTGGTTTTTCCGAGTCCGCGCGCCCTATACCTCCTTTTATTCATTTTGTGCCTTTTTTTCTAAATCTGTTTCTTGCGTGCCCAACCTTCCTGTTGCGCTGTTCGCTGTTATCGCCGTTCTTCGCGCATGGTCGTGCGGTGATTCGAACGTTCAAATTTATTAGCGCGATATCTCGTCTTACTTGCGCTTAAAGCGGCCGTTGCACGTCGCCAAGCGCACCGTCACTCATCATCAACGGCTGCAAGTTGCCTTTGGGAACCGCTGTTTTGGCTGCTCGGTTGGCTCGGTGTCGTATCGCATTACACGGGCACGGTATCGTTTTCACTTCCATTGTGCACCTCCGGGCCGGCAATGCGCAATGCCTTCGCGTTTTGCACTCGGCTCCAGCAGTCTGGCCAGCAGGCCTCGGAGATCTCGTTTCAGGTATGGTTCAAACTAGATTCCGAGAATAAAGCCACGATAGCTGCACGTGAGCGTGTAGCTGTCGCAAAAAAAAAAAAAAAAAAAAAAAAAAAAAAAAAGGAACGTCACGAAGGAGAGACGCCGAATCTCAAAATTTAATCGTCCTGCGCGTTGAATTGGACACCAGCGACTTCTAGATAGCCGTCGTTGTGCCAGTTGAGAGTGGAATTGAAACGCATCCCATGTGCAGACGAAACGTTCGCGCGATATCTTCTGCAAGAACTGTTTTCGTTTTCTCAGTGCAATATGATTTATGATTGTGCTTGGCTGGGGTTCAAAGGCTCGCTGACTGGAAGGATATAGGGCCACTTTGTAGGAGCGGGCGATTGTGTGTCGGAACGTTATGATGCGTATATTATTCGCGGTTCGATTGCGCAAGCAGCTGGCGCCTTGCGCGTCGCTTTTTCGTTTTTCTTTTGTCGAATCCCCCTCTCTCTCCCTCTCCGTCTGTCTTTCTCTCAGCATCTTTTGGCTGCGCAGATGCGGTGGCTTCGTTGCTGGAGTTTTTCCTTTGCGCACGTTTTCCTGTCATCCGCGCAATATTTACCCACAATGCCATCGGCGAAGCAGCAAACTGCGTTGTTGAACGGGGTGTTGCGCCCGGCCGCGAATTTCAGCGGGAGATTTGAAAGTCGAGTGTACACGTGTCGTCTTAAGTGCATGCAACTGCGATCAGCCAGACGCCGAAAGGTTCACTTTCGAAGCGTTTCACAGTAGTACGAGAAGGCCAGCACCGGGGTGTTTACCCTGGCGCTCAACTGTACACTGTGTTTTGGGCCAGCAGCAAACGACGCTTTAGGACGGGTAGCTTACCGATATCCTCGAAAAGTGCACAATTATAGCATTCTACTGCTACTAACGTGCGGGGCAGGTACTTGGAAGTTAACTAAGAAGCTTCAGAAATTAAGGACCACGCGATGAGTGACGGAACGAGAAATTATAGGGGTAACGTTTAGATAGAGGAGGTGTGGATTACGGAGCAAATTTACGGAGGTAGCCGATATTGTGATTGACATTAATATGGAGAAATGGAGTTTGGGCAGGTCATGTACTGTTAATGTTACGTAATGGGAAGGGCAGGTGAACTTGTGGTCTGTTAATGAATGGGCGCCAAGAGAAGCGCAGTCGAGGATTGCAGAGAACTAAGGGGTGCTGATATTAGGAGATTCGTAGGCACATGGATGATGTCAGCTGGCGCCAGACCGGGGTAATTGAGATCGCCGAAAGATGCCTTCGTACTGCAAGGGACGTAAGTTGGCTGATGGTGATGAGACAACTCGTTAGCGCTTTGAAGCGAAGACGAACCCCGCTCGATCACGGTCGCGAACCAGATTATGGATGACGTCACCTGAAGCTTTAATCAGAGCGCCACGTTATTGTCGAGCATAGCACAGTGAATGTCATAAGGCTGGACTGTTTTAGCTCTATATTAACTTTGCAGTGTTTTTGCTCGTGCAACGGAGCGCTACATAAATTTCAGCTTGGAGAAAAAGTTTCAAATAAAGATTTGGAGCTGTCGAAAAATCGAAGGGCGTAAATATTCGGTGGCGATTTCGCGGCAAATGCAAGAGTAATGTGTTAGCATTACGGCCCACCTCTTGAGGCCCTGCATCTGGGATTTAAACCGCGTTCACCACATTATAAAGTGTTTATATATATATATATATATATATATATATATATATATATATAGGGCATAATCTGGGCATCTTGAACATACACCGCAATCCGAAGCCATGGTCATTACTTGATAGCTGAGCTGGTCCTGCCTGAGCCGCTATTCTGGACATTCCGCCATTTTCTTCGAGGCGTGACGTAGGCGCGACGCTTACAAAATGGCGCTGATGGCCCCGTTTTGCTTTCGTAACGTGACGCAAATTTGACGTTTCGCCTAAGAAACTGTAATGTAGACATTGAACATAGCGTGGTTGATAAAGCAAAACAGTTTTCCTTCCCAGTAAAAATAAAGCAGCTAGCTCAAAGCGTACGATTATTCCATCAAAATCGTTTCTCGCTTCCGTCGTCTGCATGCGCGCTGGCTGTCGTCTGCTTCATTAGCTAGGATGCGTGTCCTCGGGAAACGGAATGAGTCATCGTATATTGGCGCCCACGCGCTTGCTTTCTACCTTGAGACAACATACGCGACCTGCCAGTGATGATCAGCGCACGCTCTAGGCCGCGTTATCGCTATCTCGTGATCCGCAAGTGACTCAGCCCGACTCGTCTGGCTGAGAAGCGACCGAATATCATCGATAGCGTTGCGCGCGCCACAGGTATCCGCTTGAGTGACGCAAACGCTGGCAATGCCATCTCTTGTGCACTTCGCTGCTTACTCGCACCGCGAGAGGAAACTTCAAGGCGCCGTCTTGCGTACATTTCTTTTTGTAAATTAAAAAGTCACCGTTGTCATAGCCTTTGATGACGCGAAAAGTCATTAATATTGATTACAATACAAACACAATAGTGAAAAGTGCGAAATGTCACAGAAAGTTTGCTAGTTTCCACCAATATTATTTCAAATAAACGTGTTTTTAATAGAAATGATGGTTCAAAACACAAATGCCAACACCACCCGAGAGCGATTCAAATGCTATGAGCACGCGTTGTGAACAAAAGATTTTCATGGCCCCAAATGACAGGGAAAATGCGGCGATACGCATGCCTCTAGACTGACACTGCATATGGTCGCTCATTACCATAATTCGCGCGGCTCGTCGCACCACAAATTATGGCGGAAAATCTGTGCAATGGCGGCCCAGCGCAACGTCACGCAACGTCAGATTGACGTTTACGAAACGGCCCTTCCTGTGACGCTCTTCACGGGATATTCTTTCAGCCAATCAACAACTGACATGCCGGCTATCTTGGAACACCACCACATATTCGCGAAATTGCAGATGCATTGCACGAGCTTCTGCACGCTACCGTCCACTTTCTTTTTAAAGCGCTAAAGTCGCAATATAGGTGCCAAGGACCACAAAAAAGTATTAGTCGATAAAACTTGCAGCTCCACGTCACGCTTCGTCATTCTGACGAAAACGCAAAATTGCATTTTGCAAAACTTCCGTTTCCCGGCACAAATTTCGAAACACGTGACCTCTGGACAGCCAATGAGACAGCCAAGATGGCGGATAATGGCGGCCGTGCAGGCGCCATGCGTGTCCAGAATAGAGCCCCTGGACGAGTGTTTTTGAACTGCGATAGGCGAGATCGCGGGAACATCTGCGGAGATCGAAGTGTTGCGGAATTCAGCTACGACGATTATCTACGAGAATGCTATAGCATTTCAGCGTTACGGTGATTTATGGCACTATCTGAAAGATGTTTTTTTTTTTTTTTTTTTTCTTTTTTTGCAACTGTACGTCTTTCACGTTTGTGGCAATTCTGGTGCTAGGTAGGTGATCTATAGGCCAATCAGTATGAGTATAGGGGACGGTGTGTGTCTTCGTAATTTCGAATTTTGTATTCCTCTTGCGATCAGTGAAACCTCGGGTCCTCGTGATGGGCTTAAACTAAGACTGAGGTTTAACTTTCTTCAAGAAAGACGGGATTTCATGTTCCGCGATGCTACCAGCGTTCTGATGCGGCCTCCAAAGCAACCCTGCAGTTAAAGCTATTTTGTGGACTAGGAGGGTCAGACCACAACACGTTTTTCGCAGTCAATACAATACACTTGTGCGGACTGGAGTAAAAAAGCGTATGGAAAAAAAAAAAAAAAAAAAGAGTAGAGCGCCTGTATTATAGAGTGGGAAAAAATTAAGCTCTGGTGTTTTGCTTGCCAAAACCACAATATGATAACGAGGTACACCGTAGTGGTGGACTCCGTATTAATTTCGACCACCTGGGGTTCTTCAACGTTCTTAAATGCACAACAGATGGAGAGGTTCTTGTTCAAACCCAACTGAAGACGATATGTTTTCATTAAATTTTATTTTACGTTGGTAAAGCTTTGAAGCAAAATAGCCGTAGTTCAGGAAAAGAGAGCGGGAATAGGCCAACTAAAGTACTGTCGCACTTAAAGAGGAAGGAAGACAGAGTCGGGCCATTGTCAGTGTAGACAGCAAGTCGGGCGAACACAACCTCGATGCGCATCTCTTTGCTGCTGGAAATGCGAAACCTCACTCTAATCTCCCCTCTCCCAACTACGTCATATGTGGGAGCATCGGCGCACTTCCGGTGTCGCCGATACAGTCCAGATTGCCTGCTTGGCGGGAGACGGATAGAAGAAACGGACGCGCGGTTTCTTTCTGCGATAAGCTTGTATCGTTTTGTCTCTGCCTTATATGACGTCGTGGATGTATTTTTCCGACGCGCCTTCGACTTCGGAGTGATCTTACAGCGACGTCACAACGCGTGTATGCAGAGGATCCTCTGTCGTGTTGGTTAGTTGGTTGGTTTAGGTGCTTGGGAGGGCTGTAGTGAGGAGGAGGAGGAGTGTCTGCGCGTGCTTTTCTTTGTTCGGAAATGCGTTACCACGTGCTCGTAAGTTCAGTGTCTCGTAAGTGTGCGATTAGAAGGAGCGAGGGGCCCCACTGTATCCTTTCACCACTCTACTTATGGAATACGAGTCTAGATTGACCTGCGCTCCATTCGTACAGGACGTTAGTGACTGGGAGAGGCTTCCTCTCCGCTATGCGCTGAACCATTAGTGCGCGCAGGAATGTGTGTCGAAGAAATTATGATATATGTATGGATGTATGAATACATAAGCACGAAAATATATAAAATATAGGGTCCTTCGTTTTCGGGTGAAATCCCATAACTCGCGATAACAAAACAAGGTCGAAACTCCCGACATGTGCACTCCCCCCCCCCCCCCCCCTTTCTCCAAAATGGACACATAAATGCGTCATGCACACATTTCTGCGTCTCCATATACAATGCGTCCATATATCATTTATGACGACAAGAGCTTGTGAGATACAAAAGGCCATCGCATCCCCTTGGAAGCATGCTCGTGCCCGCTACTTCCCGGAAATTTGTTTTGCTTTGACAAAAATGCGGATATCGAAGTAAAGGGGTCGCTAAACCCGTCTCCTCTTTGTTTATTTTTTTGTTGATGTGGTTGGCTTTTAAATCTGTTGGTAATTCTCGCGAACGAGGATTTCTAGAGACGAGTTCATTTCATTTGCGATCAGCTGTCATTGCCATTATACATGATACTGCGAGTGATTTCGCTTGTCTAAATTGAACGTTTGCGTACAAAAGGAGACCATCGCTTGTGTTTGATCGTTCGTGAAAGTTAACCGAAAAATGCCGAACTTTGGGCTGGCCAGGCAACAAAACCCTCGGATTTCTCCCCGATTTCCCTGCCAGAAAGGTCCCCCCCCCCCCCCCCCGAATTTCACAGAAAAAAAAAAAAAACGAGAACAAAGGACCCTAAGTGTACGCGGGTTACATACCCCGACTTTCCCGTCGGTGGCCACTGCACAAAAAGCAAACAAATCGGCGTTCCGAACACCTTTATTTGTCCCTGCCCTCGCATCAGTGTCGAGAGGAAGGCTTTGCTTGACAACTCGCAGAAAGAACGAAAAAAGAAAAGAAGAAACGAAAAGAGGCTTTCCGTACGAAGGACCTCTGTCAAGGTCTCCGAAGTTCCCTTTTTGTATATATGGGACCGCGCGCAACGCAGCCTGCTGCGTAGTTGCGCTCGCAAAGCGAAACACTCGTTAGCTCGGTTGTGTGCGTGTACTGCATTGCGTCCTCGAATCGCAAGCAGGCGACGAGATATGAATCGCAACAAACGCGGCGGCGATGCGTTTGCATATATATATACACGGGCATATGTATGTGCGTGCCGTGAGTCACTCTTGTTCGTTCGTTCGTACAGCGGTGCATTCTGTGCGCCGTTATAGCTTTTTCTTTTTTATTTCTTTTTCTTTTTCCATTGGTTGATGCATCACTCAGTATACGTTGGGGATATGCGATATCTGATGCGCGTGGCGCTGTTCGGCTATTCTTGCAACGGCTACAGTGTTGCAGCGCGCGATGGAAAACTTTTAAGCGGATACGAAGGAAAAGAAAAAAAAAACAGTTAAATGAGTTTACACTGATAAAGTGTTCCTCGCAAACTTAATTTTCGCTGATTTCACGTTGGTATACGTTGATTGTTGGAAGAGCAAGCTAAAAAAAAAAAGAAAAAAAAGAAAAAACAGCCGAGTACACCTACAAAGCGCTAGTTGCGAGTTGTGAAATGCGAAAGCATTAATGTCTAAATTTGAACGCCGCTGAGCGGTCCTTCGAGTTTTTGCGCTGCGAGTAGCTGCGAGTAATGTACCACAGCGGTACGATCTGTCCGAGCCAGCCAGCAAGCGGCAGCCTGCGGTGCCAACGCTTCATGCATGCCACCGGCGCCGCGGCGATGCCCTCGCGCAACACCTGGCGTGCAATCGCTCCCTTTCGGCCGCTCTGATTCGTCGAGGCGCAGCTCGTGCCGTGGCGTCGCAGCCAATGGGAACTGTCCGCCGAGGCGCTTGTGACGTGGCGTTGCGGTCACTGGGAATTTAGGCGCCGTTTCGCTGCTACATACGCCCGCTTTTTCGCAAGTGAGCCATTTGACGTTTTCGCATCAAAAGGCAAAAGTTTAAAATTTTTTTGCGCCGAATCCCCAGCGCCGGTATACGTTAGTGCGCATGTCTAAGTTTTTTCTTGTTCCGGCCATTTTTGGCGCAGTAAAGGTTCTCGCGACTGGCCAAGCTTGGTCTCTGGATCCTTTGGGGGCAATATAGTTAATCCTTACGATAAATAATAATAATAATAATAATAATAATAATAATAATAATAACTAGGCTCAAGCAGACGCGGTCAAAATCCAAGACGTCATGGCGAGCTTGTGCGTGAACTGGAAGGCGTCATCGCCGCCCGTGTTTTATTGTTTTTATGTTTTGGCTCTTTATTTAAAGTCTCGATCCTCTCGCTGTAAAAGGTTATTTTTCATTTATGTGTGCATATGTAAAATTGCCCCGTGACTGGCCGCTGGAGGCACTTTGCGTGTATTCGCGGGCTTCTTTCACCTTCGCAAGAACACTTTTATGTAGCACGTATTGATCGACAGAAAGCTGTATCGGGAGTTTCTCATGTTGCTCTACAATTTTCTCCTTGGCACTTTTCATCTAATTATAATAATTGAGAAGTTGTATATTAGTTAAGACTTACGTAATTAGGCGGAATGCAAAGAAATTATCTGAGTATCTCCAAGCGATGGTAGCAAACATTACCGAATT
The DNA here is from genome assembly GCF_013339745.2 of Dermacentor silvarum. Taxonomy (NCBI): domain Eukaryota; kingdom Metazoa; phylum Arthropoda; class Arachnida; order Ixodida; family Ixodidae; genus Dermacentor; species Dermacentor silvarum. The sequence continues at coordinate 188,578,145 of NC_051156.1, read as the reverse complement.
ACCACACCCCTAATAATTACATATGTGGCGGATGTGAATGGTATGGTATGGTATGGTATGGTAAAACTTTATTATTGTCCCTCGGAACGCGCGTCAGCACGTAGCCTGTATGTATGGCGGATGTGCATGTGTAAAAAAAAAAAAAAAGAGAGAGAGAGAGAGAGTCGCGTAGTCGGAAACAGTCTTGCGGCTCGCTGTCGATGATCAGTGTGCAGTGTGAAGCGAGAAGAAAAAAAATACCAAGGGGAAGAGTTTAAAAGTTATGCACATCCAACGCACATTTTGGAATACATGCGAAGCAAAGCTTTATTGAAACGGTTAATCAGATTCCATAAATTTCCCTATCTCGTTCCTGCGTCGTTGCTACAAAGTTTCGTGTATTTAGCGCCGGTAACTGTTACAGGCCACCTTTTCCTGTTTTTTTTTTCTCTCTGGTTCAAATTGGGCAAGTCGAACACTACTCACAGGAAGCCTCAGAATTGCTTTCTTATAGTCGGCTGCATGGGCACTTGCCTAACAGCGTCTGCACCATTATCGTTTTTTTTTTTTTTTTCGCCTAGTAAGTGGGACATACTGTTAGGGGAACATTACTGTAAGTGGGGACATACATTGCGAAGGCATCAGTCAATACTGTTCAGAACCTTAGAAAGTATGCGAGGTGTAAAACTATCGGGGGAAAAATAAATGCGTCCTGTATGCCCCATTAACGATCCGGTATCCTCTATAAGAACCCGCATGTTCCCATATAAATCCATTTCATCATATAAGATTACGGTACGGGACATACGGTACTTCGTTACTAGCAACGGTGGAAAAAAATTAAAAGGAAGAAATACGCCTACAAAGCAGCCGGAGTCGCATGGCGAAAAAAACTCAATGAGAAGGCGAATAATGTCATATATACCACGCAGAAAGTTTATAACATCTCGTCACCAACTTGGTTCTGCGCGAGAACGGCCCACAATGCGCGAAAAAAATGCCGCGAAATCTGTGATGTCATACTGACGCGCCTTCGGCGGCGCCAATTCAGACAGGGAAGTCTGTCTTTCGTTTCCATCCCACTGCGACGTCTCCGCGCGCTATTGCAAATGCGCTGTATTTCTTGTTGCACGCTCGTTGGTGAACCATTGTTATGATAAGCGAAGCTCAAATCTGCACACGTACAACGGCTCTCGCCTTGTCTGTCCTCTGTGTACGTGTGTCAGTGTGCGTCTCTTCAGAGAGCATATATGTTCTCTCGGGACGTTCAACGTTATTCAATCAGTCAGTCAATCAGTTTGTCAGTCCAATCAATCAATCAATCAATCAATCAATCAACAGACGGCAAGGAAGCTGTATTAAGTAACATTTACAGCTATACGTCTGTTAAGAACAGAGCACCTGGAGTGGTGGTCTCAGCAGCGAAGACATGCGAAGCCATCGACGACCGCGTATTTTGTGAGAGAAGAAAAAAGGAGGGACCGCACTGTTCAGTGTCCGCGCAGAGGGTGAGTGCGTTTCCTCATCCGAGATAATAATTTGAGGCTTTTTTTTTCTCAACTTTTTTTTTTTTTCAACAAGCTGTTTCGACCTAGAGCACTCGCCTAGGCTGATATATGGATTTTAGGATGGTTCATGAATTTCACTCTCTGGGCGAAATGTGACACCAAGCAAACGTCGAACGAGGTCCATAGCCGCACACACACATGCACGCTCTCTCTCTCTCTCTCTCTCTCTCTTACACACACACACACACGCACGCACGCGCACGCACACGCGCACACACACACACACACCATCATATGCGAGTTTCCGGCTGTATATTCGCGGCTTCATTTCCGGTTGTGGTGACGGCTGTCTGGCAATGACCTTCAAAGCTTTGTGTCGTCTTTATAATGTCTTCGTTAGGGCGCGCTAGTTCGCAGACAAACAGGTGCGCTCGAGCAGTTTCTTTTGATTGCGTGCACTTTTAGGTTCGGGACATGCGTACAGCCGCCGTCAGACTTAACGCCAACGATGAAGACACATCTGTAGCGCCCTAAGTTTTAAGAAACAGGGGCTGTAAAGAGAGAGAAGTGTCTAGATTGCGTGAATTGTTTCGCTTCTTATTAGGTAGAGCAGCAAGCTGTCATAACTTTGCGGTGTTCAGGGGTCCCTCTTGGCAGTATCCAGTCGTTTAGTGTGACGACTGAGCTCTGTAGCCCAGCAAGGCAGATTCTTCGCAGTGAGTATAGATAGGCCAGGACATGTCCATAGCAGGTCCATGGTGTGATGCGGCTGGCTCACCCGTGTTGCAAGTTCCACAGGTGGTGTCAAGCAACTTACTGTTGAAGAGCAAATGACTTTGCAGTGAATACGAATTAAGTTACCATCTTCTACACCTACCAGAAACACCCAGCACCCTCCGCATAAAAAAAAAAAAAGAAAGAAAAGGCGCTTTAAGCGTATTCGGGCTTTAGCGACGGGTGACTGCACCTGTCTCGTAGTGATATCCGTTCTAGCGTGACACAGTCCGTGAAGCAGCTTTAGCATCGGTTCAGTAAACTGCGTGGGTGAAGCACGTTTAAGTAGGAGCAGCGTCGCGACATCCTGAACGTTGGATATTACGACCGTGTGTATCGAGCGTTATTGGCGCTGAGATGAAAATTCCCTGCGGCAACGCACGTCGGCGTTTGCAAGCAGCTGCACATGGGCAGCGAGCGCATCCGATGACGTGTGTAGCGACTTTGATGCGGCTGGCGGACCGACTGAGCTTTTGAAAACATATATGTGTAGTTTTGTAAATCGGTAACGATGACGTGTTTACATCCTTCGCCCATTCCTGTCTCACGTCACATTTGTGGGGCTTCTCTTTCTCACAAAGGCGCACACAGACACACACACATACTCTCTCTCTCTCTAGTGTATGGGAGACACAAGAGAGCCCTATACGATGTACAGCTATACATTAAGCGTGCGATAGGTTAGGCGTTGTCACGGTGCCAGCTTTTTTTTTACACCGCGACATCTATCACGGGCTCCCTCCCCTAGTTTTGATACCCGCCGGTTTCCGTTGCTGAAACTCCAGAGAGCATTGCCAGAAGTTTGTGCAAAAAAAGAAAAAGGAAAAAGAGTCGCAGGTGGCCCGCAGATTCACCAACAAACAACAAGGATTCAAAGTCACCAACATATTGCCAATCGAAGGCTCTAACCTCAGCCACTCCGCCGATGCTACTGCAATAGGATAATGTGCCTGGTCTCTCGAGCGCTTGTTAAAGTGCTCGACTGACGCCACGCTTTGCAGCTTATTCACAAACCAACACCGAGGTGAAAGAATGTAAACAGAGCCAGTGGCAAGAAGCCAAAGGCAGAATAGGAAAGAGGAACAAGGTAGAGTCACTTCATTCCTCTATCCACCACAGGGGAGCGCTACATACATGAAGGCAGGCGGGCGGCGGGGACAGCGCGGAGACTCAGGCAGAGGCATGCCATGAGAGCAGGGAGGGACGCCTAGGGGCCGTTGAACAGCAGGCGAGAGCCGGCGGCAACACGGCGGTTCCACAACTCTACAGCGAGGTAGTGCGGCAGGCTTCGGGTGGGAAGGGACGAACGGCAGGGAGCACATCGTCACGTGTCAGTGGCGCAGGGCGGGTGGAGAACCAGCTAGCGCGAACTGGAGGACGACAATCGCAGGAGGGAGGCAAACGTGTAGAGCGAAGGGTCCTAGTGGTGGGGGACTCCAACGTAGCTAGGGTTAAGGAGGGCGTCCTTACAACAGTGAAGGCAGACGGACGGGTGAGGGTGGAGGCCCAGTCAGGGAAGTGCATGGTTGACGCAATGGCAGAAGCTCAGAAGGTGGTATCGGACAACCTCGAGCATGAACATCTGGTCGTTATCCATGCTGGTCTCAACGATGTGCTGAAGGGAAGGAGCCAGAACCTAAACGGACAGTTAGAGGTTGGGTTGCGTAAACTCAGAGAAACCTCTGCGAAAGTGCATGTGACCATATGCACAATCCCACATGTCCGGGGCCAGGCTAGCGCGATGGAATGGAGGGTGCGTGAGGCTAACCGGGTCATTAGGGGTCTGAGCAGACCACTTGGGTACGGTGTAATGGAGGTAAACCGGGAAGTGTACGAGTCTGGCTCCCAGCCTTTTGCACAGGATGGCATTCACTACAGTGGTGCCACGGGCGGGAGCGTAGGTAGTAGGATAGGGCGCCAAGCTACGGCTTTTTTGGGGGGACCCAGAGCCCTAAGACCACCAGTGTAGACGAAGACGGACCCAGAGAGGCTCCAAGATTCAAGAAACGTAGAATCGGTAGAAGAAATAGACGTAAGCACCAGGGGCAAGGTCATTCTGACATAGGTTACATTAACATGCAAGGTGGCAGGAATAGGCTGAAGTGGGAGGAGATAGACGAGCAACTAAGGCAAGAAAAGCTGATGGTATACGGGTTTGTGGAGACACATCTTAGGGACATGGAGCAACCTCCCTGTAACCCTGACTATGCATGGGAATATTGCAATAGAACAGAGGGCAGCAGAAAAGGGGGTGGAATTGGTGCATTTATTCATAAAAGTATGAACTGGCAAAGGGTCAAACAGGAATGCAAGGAGCATTTATGGCTAAAAGGGAAAGTTGCAGGAGAGCAGACACTCCTTGGCTTTGTATACCTGTGGACAGGAGCAAATGCCAAAGAGGAAAACAAAAAAATGCTGGAATGCATATCAAGTGACATTAATGAGCTAGGAGAAGGGTGCGAGATTATTATACTAGGAGATATGAACGCACACATAGAAGACATGGACGGGTACACAGACTCAACAAGCAACATGATGCTGGATATGTGTGAAATGCATGACTTAGTTGTATGCAACAGTACTGAGAAGTGTGAAGGGCACATAACATGGGAGGTAGGGAGCCTGCAGTCGACGATAGATTATGCACTAATGTCACATAGGATGCACGATAGGCTAAATGTAATGAGCATAGATGAATATGGCTCCAGAAGTCTAGGTAGTGATCACAAACGTATTAAGGTGAGTTTTAGAAGGGAAATGAAAGTAGGTAGGAGGCAAGATGAACAACCAGGTGGGATATTTTACTCGGAAAAGCAGCTTGAAATAGCAACCCAGCAAATTGAGGAAGTAATTTCAGAGGATACAAAAACAGAATGGACATATGCAAATTTAACAGGACTATTTGAGCTAGAGCTTACTAAGGTACGAGTCAGGACAAAAGGGAACAGAAGACGTAAACCCAAGAGCTGGTGGGATGAGGAGGTTAAGAAGGCCATAGAGAAACGCCAGGAAGCATCCAGGGAACACAGATATTCAAAGCAGAGGGGTGAACCAGAAGCTGATGTAGGCAGAAAATGGAACAACTTCTTAAGCTGTAGAAGGGAAGCATCCAATTTGATCAATGAGAAGATCAGAAGAAAGGGGAGCCAATGGCTGTCAGAAGTAAACAAAAAGGATAGAAAAGCAGCGAAGAAATTTTGGAAACATCTCAACTCCTTGAGTAATAAGACTAGCCTAGAGCAGAGCTTTATAGTTACAGCTCAAGGTGTTCGACTAGAGGGAGATGAGGCAATGGAACATATAAGAACAATGATGACAGAAAAATTTAAAGAACGAAACATAGCATGTGCTCAATCAGGTGAGGATGGACTAGTCAGTGCAGTGGCTCCACTGGCACAAAGCGAGTGGGAAAGGGCAGAGAAGAGGGTTCCTAGTAGCACGTCGACAGGTCCTGATGGCATCCCAATTATGTTGATAAAGACATTGGGCCCAAAATCTAAGAAAGCATTAAGAGAGGCAGTGAGCAAAATGATAATGGACGGTAAAGCCCCCGACGGGTGGAGACTGAGCAGGATGAGCATGATATATAAGGGAAAGGGGGACAAAGCCGACATAAACAACTACCGTCCCATAACAGTGACGTCAGTGGTTTACAGGGTGGTGATGCAGATTATAAAGGACAGACTGCAGGCATGGGTGGAGAGCGAGGAGGTGCTGGGGGAACTACAAAATGGGTTCCGAGAACAAAGAAGGTTAGAAGATAATCTGTTCTCATTGACACAGTGTATTGAAATAGCAGAAAAGGAACACAGGCCCCTATGGCTTGCCTTTCTGGATATCAAGGGAGCCTATGACAGTGTAATCCAAAAGGATTTGTGGGACATACTGGGCACTCTAGAGGTGGAAGATGGAGTAAGAAATCTTTTAAAAGATATCTATAAAAGTAACAGGGTGCTTATAAAATGGGAAAACAAGGTATCTGGGCCTATAGAGATACAGCAGGGGCTTAGGCAGGGGTGCCCTCTGTCACCTCTGTTGTTCATGCTGTATTTACAAGGATTAGAGAAAAAATTAGAGAGGAGCGGACTTGGCTTCAACCTTTCCTATTTCAAGCAGGGAGAATGGATTAAACAGTCATTACCAGGACTGATGTATGCAGATGACATTGTACTTATGGCTGACAGCAAGGAAGACTTGCAGAGATTAATGGACATCTGTGGTAAAGAGGGAGATAGCTTAGGTTTGAAGTTTAGTAAAGAAAAATCGGCAGTCATGACTTTTAATGATAATCAGGGCAGCGAGCATAGGATACAGGAGGTTACGCTGGAGGTGGTGGATAAGTACAAATATCTTGGAGTGTGGATAAACAATGGGGCTGAGTACCTAACGGAACATGAAAAATATGTGACGGCTAAAGGTAGCAGAAATGCAGCTGTGATGAAAAATAGGGCACTGTGGAATTACAATAGGTACGACGTGGTGAGAGGGATTTGGAAAGGGGTGATGGTCCCTAGTTTGACTTTCGGCAATGCGGTCCTGTGCATGAGATCAGAGGTTCGAGCAAGGTTGGAAGTTAAGCAGCGAGGGGTAGGTAGACTGGCTCTGGGAGCACACGGAAATACACCAAATCAGGGGGTACAGGGTGACATGGGATGGACGTCATTCGAGTGCAGGGAAGCCAGCAGCAAGATAGAATTTGAGGAGCGATTGAGAGAGATGGCAGAAAAGCGGTGGGCAAGGAGAGTTTTCAGTTATTTGTACATGAGGAATGTTGATACAAAATGGAGGAAGCTGACCAGAAAACTGTCAATCAAATATTTGGGCTGCAGGAGGGGTGCAAACCAGGAAACAGCGGTTAAGAAAAAGGTTAAGGAAACAGAGAGGAGTCTGTGGAAAACAGGGATGCAGACGAAATCAGCACTGGGCACATACCGAACTTTCAAGCAAGAAATTGCCAAAGAAAATATCTACGATAATTCTAGGGGAAGCTCTTTGTTGTTTGAAGCCAGGACGGGAGTATTGCGGACTAAGATGTACCGAGTCAAGTACCAAGGTATAGACACGTTGTGCTGTGCGTGTGGAGAAGAAGAGGAAACGGCTGAACACCTCATACTTTTCTGTAAGGGGCTTAACCCTACAGTGCAAGGCAACGGGGCTGATTTTTTCAAAGCATTGGGGTTTAGGGACAGTGAAGGCAAAATAGACTTTAAGCGGGTAGAAATAACCAAACAGAGGTTATCTGATTGGTGGATAAAATTAAGGCAGGGGTGAAATTTCACCCACCACAAAGTACAAATTATGTTAATAGCCATGGCTAGGTGGCGTATGCCACCGCCCGATTTAAAGGGTTCAGCCTCATCCATCCATCCATCCATCCAAGGCGACTGGGGACTATGGATGCGTCACTGACTGAGGTTTTCTTCTTCTTCTAGCAAGTGTAAAAAAGATAACGGCTGGAGGCCCGCCTGCGTGAACTATTGATCTGAGTCGCACAACCGTCGCAGTCACCCCACAGGTACGAGTTGGCTATACGCTTAAAGTATTCTATATACTGTTGTCACGATTTTGCGACATGCCGAATCTCAGGTCATAAATCCAAACGGGACGCTTAAGAGAGAGAAATACTGATTTTTCACGTCATGTGTGATCATTCAGCGAAAACGCGTCCGCAAGTCTCCATCTCTGACTCGGAAAACAACATTTTGCGCACGAGTGAACACTCCCGAGAGCCTCACGCGGCTGCGTCCATTCAGGTGCATAAATCGAAGTCGCCACCATGAAATGTGCAGTTTTGGTCATTCGCGCATTCGCTAATGAAAGCGCGATTTCGGCGATGCTCTATATCCGTATAGGAGCATGAGAAGCGGTACAGACATGAGATTGCGCCGTATAGGTCCGCAATCAGCGCATCGCAATCAATCACCCAGCCGGGGCGATTGATTCTATATAGCCGTTCGCGGCGGCCTATAGAAATTGGCTACAGTTTCATTTTCGCACGAAATAGTGATTAATAGAACAAAATTATGTCGCATGTGCGGCTGTTCCGTAAAGCAGCGTCCAACACAACCACTGGCGTGATCGCAAGCAACGGTCCAACGGCATTTCGTCTTGCAGGCAGACGGAAATCAAACACCGACCGTATACGTCTCAGCGAGGCGGCTCGGCTGGCTTGAACGTAGTACGTTTCGGCTGCTGTTCGCACCGACGACGCCGAGAAAATAAATTTATTTGAGCCCGCGTTAATTGTGTTGTCAAAAATAAGCGCAATATGACGAGCCGCGGCCGGATCGCAAGCGCCGTCGGGCGTGACGGCGGCGGTCAGCGAGCTATAGGCCTATATGTCTGCCGCATTTCGATGGGGTCGAAATGCAAGAACGCCCGTGTACGGCGCATTGGGTGCACGTTAAAGAACCCCAGGTATAGTCGAAATTAATCCGGAGTCTCACCACAACCACGTGACTCACAATCAGATCGTTGTTTTGTGACGTAAGACCCTAAGAGCTATATATAGCGGGTGTCCTCTGTAAATGGACTGTCCAAATCAGCGCGCACCGATTGGGTAGATCTCGAAGCCGGTATAGGGCTGGCGCCAATCGTCACCGCCGGCTCTCAAGCCCAATTCATTCAGCGCGCTGAAATGAATGTTCGTTTTTGTGTCTTTTCTTGGCTTACCAAGCCGTTTCCTCTCTTGCAAGAGCGGCGGCTTTGTTATTGTTAGCGTATAGTTTGCTTAGGCAACTTCACTTAATGTTCTACTTTAGTATCCCTTTAAGAGCGCCGCATATAAGTTTGAACGCGGGCTTTGCATCTGCTAACATAATTTATGCTGAGTCGACGAGCGACAGCGCTCGCGTGCTTTGTATGCATTTACGCACAAATGGCGTGTTACGTAGCCCGTAATAAGCCTGCTGTCGCCTCACTCACTCTCTCTCTCTTTATGGATGCTGTTGTATGACGGGAGCGTGGCACGCCCCAACCTTGACACGGCGTGCTCCAATTAACCGCGAACTGTATTTTCTTTTCTATCTGCTGCGCAAGCGCCTGACGAAACGGCGTGTCGTCGGTGGGGAAGCCGCGTCGCGGGCTTCGCCACTACGCTCGCCTGCGTGCGGGAAAGCCACATTACCGGGCGCGTTTCCCGCGAAGAGCGCGCGGGTGGCTCTGGCGTTGGTTGCCCTTCGCCGTTGTTGGCGCTGTTGTCGCTGTATGCGCTAACGAAACGATTGGCTTCACCGGGGCACCGAGTGCAATTTCTTTGATGTTGTTTCCGCCTTGTCTCGTGCTCAAGGGGCAAGCGTTAAATCGGGCTGCTCGTATACTTTGCTGAAGGACACTTTGCACGACGCAGAAGAACCTGCGCGTAGGGAACACGGTATGAAGCGCCAATAGCAACTGCTGTTTTTTTTTATCTCTCTCTCTCTCTCTCTCTTTCTTTTTTTTTTTTTGCGAGCGCGAGAACAGGTGCACAAAGCAACTTCAGTTCTTTAGCTGGAGGTGTTGCGCGCCCTGTGATTATTAAATTCAACCAGACGGGAGATTCTGTCGAAATGTTTGGCTTCCGCGAATATCTCGCTCGCTTCGTGCAACTCAATATCCACGTACGTGGCCCGTAATAACCCAGGAGCTGCCGACGGGGGTCTTGCGCAAGCGCTGTAACTTTACTTCGCGCGGATTGTTGGGTGCCCTTTGCATAAAAGAAACGGCCTTTACTTGGAAACTTTTTTTACGTAAAGAAAGGCGCCCCGCATAAAAAGATATATTGCGTTACACGCCTCTTTCATAAAAATCTGTCTATAGCTACCCTATATATATATATATATATATATATATATATATATATATATATATATATATATTTCAGCTCAGGCCTTAGCGGCCACGCGAGTGCATTTGCCCCTCGCCAATTCCTCTGCGGAGTTAGCCGACTAGGATTACTTGTGGTTTAGTCACCTGTATTTTTTTTTCTTACCTCCTTTCTTGCCGATAAATAAAGGCAAGAGGATGAACCGTCCGTGCTTCCAGTTGGCTTCCCTGCATTCCATATCAGTATTGGAGGGAAATAGGTGAGGAAACTGAAGAGAGAAGCAAGAAAAACGTCAGTCGTGCGCACAAAAGGTATCGCGGCATATCGAGCTAGGCCCCAGTACCCCGGAAAATGGAGCCTATAACGCATTAGTATTGACTTCCAACGCGGACGTTCGCTGCCACAGCGATAACAAGTGCTTCTATGAACGCTCCCATATATACGGCATCCGCAGAGAAAAGCGCCCAGTTTTCGTCGGGCTTCTGCCTATACGCGTTGCTCACCGTCGTATACAAACCTCTTTCTTTTCATCCCAACACACCCCCTCCCCTGCGTAGGGTAGCAAACCTGACGCGAGTCTGGTTGACCTCCGTACCTTTCGTTCCTTCTTTTCCTCCTCGTTTTCCTATACAAACCACGTTGCCTATACTGCGCGCGTAACCAGATTGTGTCGCAGCTTCATTGCGAAACCTTCGGGCGCGCATATTCATTTCCTGATAATACTGCTTTCGACGAGGCCCCGATTGGCTGTAAGCCTTCGGAATTGACGAAAACTGTGTCAAACCCTCCCACGAGCGCCATTTCCACGTCGCGCATAGTTGTGAAAGCGTTTCCTTCGCCGTGATCATCGACTATTTCGGCACAGCGTTACCATTGTGCCGCCTACCTGTGCCTCCAACTGCGCATGCGTAGTAAGCATCGCGCATGCGCCGACAGATGCTCTAACGGCGTCTCGCTGAACGTTAACGTCGCTCGAAGCGTGCGAGAATCTCCGAATGCGACCAACCTACAGACGTCTGCTCCAGAGGGTGCCGTTATATAGCTGTTGTTCCGTCCTGTCCGTCCGCGATGATTTGCAGACCCATCGCAAATGGTCGCGGCGCTTTGAGCGTCCCGAATTCTCCACGTTTTCGTGTACCATCTCAGCCGTTCACACCTATATGGGGTGGTACTCACTATACCCACTGGTACACACAGCGGCGGTTTATGGCGGCGCTTATCTTTCGGGCGCATTCCCGCGCCAGCTGCGCGAGAGAGGGTCCTTGTGATGACGCCCCCCGGCGTTTCCCTTATCAGCCACCGACGCGGTTATGCCTGCGTAAAGGAAGCGATGATCGCGCCATGGCGCCGCAGAGACCAAACGCGGATTTCGGTACACGTGCGAAGCCCAATAGAGCCTCCATTTTTACGAGGCGGCGAGCTGGTGTGCGCGGCGCCATGACTCCCAGCCACGTGCGAGTCGTCGTTAGAGTATACGTACCGAGACTTCGTCGTTACGGGCTGGCGATGTCGAGTGCTGCGGCAAGCTGTGCCGGGGTTCGCGAAGAGGCGATTATGAGAGATGAGAGAGAGAGAGAGAGCGGTGTTTATGCTGCGATTTGCCTATGCTGCACCCACTCTCTACTATCTCCCCTCACCCCCTACCCGTACAGCGCTGTTGAGGGGCCCTCCCGCGAGAGGCAGTTACGGCGCTGTACTTTTCTCTTCTCTTCCTTTTTAAGAACCACTACTTTGGTTCGGGTTCCAACTTTCTACAAGTAGCACGAAATTAGGGCATGAGCCATCGTAAATTTAGACATGCTTTCCCTGGTGATAGAGGTTTCTCTCTCTCTCTTTCTCCGCACAAGATGCTTATGCAACGAAAGAACACAGAATGCAACTGTCATTTGAAGCGTGAAAGGCAATCCGAGGCCTATAATTTACCAAGCTTTTCTCTCGTAAGAGCTCGAGAAGAGCTCGTATAAGGTCTTGTAAATCGAACCCAGGATGCATATAATCTAACCGAAGAACTTGCTTTTACCGACTATGCTAATTAACCAGGGGGCTGTATAGAGGATTGCAGCGCTCTTGCGGGGTCAGTTGGTGACTCGAAGCTCGGAATATTATTATTATTATTATTATTATTATTATTATTATTATTATTATTATTATTATTATTATTATTATTATTATTATTATTATTATTACTTCAATTACTCGTTGATCCTAGCTGCACGTTTTTTTTTAATCTTCAGTGCAAAAAAAAAAAAAGTAATTCATTTGCTGCAAGGAACGTATTCACGTCTCTTTTGGCTCTGTTTATTCGCTGCCACGCAACTTTGCCAGCCGGCGCCCAACTTGCCGCAATTGTCTAAGCGTGTACGCTATCTTATCACGAATGCCTTGCCCAGCAGCGGAATGAAGTAGCCACTGAATCACCAGGCGAGGGGTTGTAACGCGAAACCGTGTCGTACTCTTCCATTCTATTTTTTCATTGCATTTGTTCCATCGCCTACGATGCTGTATGAGCAGTCTCTGAGAAACCTTCACACCGAGCACGCTCGTTCTTGCTTTTCGTGTCATTCTTTGCAACAACCCGTTCATACCGAGGCTGTTGCAACGCTTCGCTGGCGCTGCCCCCCCATCTTAATGGAGCGAATTACCCCGAAAGACGAAGCGAAGGCTTTCCCAAAGCTCGCGCACCCTGCGTAGTCGTAAAACCTAATCTTTATAATGTCCCGTTAGCTACGTCACTATATTGCGGCAGTCTCAAAGGTGTGTCAGCTGCGTGCACATTGTAACTTCATGTTATTCTTTCTTTCTTTCTTTCTTTCTTTCTTTCTTTCTTTCTTTCTTTCTTCTTTCTTCTTTCTCTCTTTCTTTCTTTCTTTCTTTCTTTCTTTCTATAATCTACATGTATGTCGCCAGTGATTCTGCCAATCAAATGTAACCGCCTATTACAGCGTCTTCTCTGCGGAGGAGTGTTAATGAACGGTGGTGATTGATTGGTTGCTTGATTGATTGATTAGGTTTAACGTCCCAAAGGTAGACACGCGCTTTGAGAGACGTCGTGGCGGGAGGCTCCGCATTAGGTGTGGCCTGTTGACGTTGCGTATTGACATTGCCAGCTTCACCATGCACAGGGAGCCTTCATACCTATAGGCGCGCTCTATACTCCATCTCGCAAGTCGTTTGCAACACTGTGGAAGCTCCAGGACTCCTTAGCCAATAGGAAGGCCGAATGCCCCTAGAGATGTATTAATCCGCGCCGCGTTGATTGCTCACCGCCGCAATAATTCGTGATATATATATATATATATATATATATATATATATATATATATATATATATATATATATATATATATAGGACGCGCTTGCGGAAATGTCCTAACATGTCACGTATCGCTGTAACGTATCATGTATACGAAGCAAAAACAACACTCCAAAATCCCGATAATAATTAGAAGTTGTCGCCCGGAACTATATTTCGCTGCGCAAGGATATTGTCTGTGTGCGCCTATAGTACTTTCGGCAGTGGTGCAAATGACTTGGCTGATGGATCAGAGCACTGTTTGCGTGCGTATGAAGGCTCCCTATATACCTCACCTCAATACAGGGCGTCGGTTGGGAAGTAAGCCCGCTACCTCCATCTAGCTCAGTTTATCTATATAAATAGTTTTCATGTGACGTCACGGACGCCGCTCTCACCGCGCTATATATCCAAACATGGCGGCCACGATGTCGTCAGTGCATTGTACTATCACGCGCACATTGTTTTGCTTATTGACGGTGACTGCTTTTCGCCGGTTTATCACTGTTATCGCTTTGTCGTTCTACGCAAGACATGCCTTGCCCAGCAGCGGAATGAAGTAGCCACTGAATCACCAGGCGACGGGTTGTAACGCGAAACCGTGTCGTACTTTTCCATGGTATTTTTTCATTGCATTTGTTCCATCGCCTCCGATGCTGTTCATGAGCAGTCGCTGAACCCTTCACTCCGAGCACACTGGTGAATTAATTACTTCGGGCTGTCAGGGGGTGGTTTTTTGATTGCACTCCTTCCCGACGTGCAAGTGCCCAAAGATGGCGGCCGCGATGACGTCTGTGCAAACTATACCAAATTATTCCCATGCTAGCTGAACCGCTATTCTTTCAGCTCCAGTAGTCACTATAGCTCCAGAATTTTCTCTGGTAGTTTTTGTAGGAAACCCTGAGACTACGTGGCGCTTTCGCTGCATGCCTCTACGTCGCAAGCACGTGCGGCTCTCGTGACGCCGTTGATATCGCGACCACCGCGGGTTGCCGCGCGGAGTGCGTCTTCACGGCGCGCTCGTTGCTAGGTGTCCAGCGATCGCCAAAGAAAAAACAATCACCGACCGACCCCGGCACGCACGTCGCTTTCCTTTTTTTTTTTTTTTTTTTCTACAGAGCGTGTCGTCGACGCGCTTTCTCTCAGCTGCGCCATTCATCGATCGACGACATTTGCCGACGACCTCGTGGCGATGCTGACGACGCCGATAAACTGTGACGAAAGGCAATCGAGCCGCGCTGTGACCGCGTTGGTCACTCTCGGGGCCGAACTCTCGATCTACAGGCGTCAGCGAAACGTGACCCGGCCCCGGTTTGCGCTCTCTCCCTTAGCATTCGCGCTTCGTCGTGTTTTCATTGCGGCCTTCGCTCCTTCCATTAACCGTGGAGGAATGAAATAAACTAGGAGACAGAGCCTTGGCAAGCCAACTCTCCGTGAAGCCATTTTCTCTTCGCTCTTTTCCCTCGAAAAGTCGGCTGAACACGTGGCGTCTGAGACTCGGCGGATTGGCCGAGAATGTTTAGTCCCCGACAGTGTTTCATCTATGCGCGTTTGCTCGGCTGTTCGGCCATGGCTTGTATACACTCTGCTGTGGTTCTGCCTGCTGAGCGGAAACGCTAAAACCTACCACGCGCTCTGCATGACGTGACGATCACGTGTCGGGCCGTCTCGTTTGGCTACAATGGTCTTGCGCAGTGCTCCCCCTTAGCAATTTCCTTCGTCCATATGCCATCAAGCCAGAGGCGGACCCGGGGTTCTATTGCGGACACTATACAAATTCTGCCGGGTTGCCCATTTCGCCTACTTGTCAGCTCTGGTTGGTTCGCGTGGCGGCTTCGGCTTCTCTGATTGGCTCAAAACGCCGACACGTTGGAATGTGACAACATGGAGGAATTTGATGGTTTGATGATTTGATGTGATGTAGAAATGGAGAAGAGAGAGAAAAAAAAGAAGGCGCGCACCGAATGAACACGAGTGACGCGCAGGTCAAACATTGTGCACGAAGCGCCTTTGCCCTCCCAGCCGACGTCTTGGACAAACGGCACTCTCACAGGACGAAATAGATACACCCGGCAACCCAAGTGCAGGGTAACTGGAAGTCTAAATAGACCACCCGGAGTCATAAAAAAAAGAAAAGTGAGAGAAACGGTCACCCGCCGTGGTTGCTTAGTGACTTTGGCGTTGCGCTGATATGAGCACGAGGTCGCGGGATCAAATCCCGGCCGCGGCAGCCGCATTTCGATGGGGGGCGAAATGCAAGAACGCCCGTCTACGGCGCAATGGGTGCACGGTAAAGAACCCTATAGGTGGTGAAAATGAATCCGGAGTCCCCCACTACGGCGTGCCTCGTTATCAGATCGTGGTTTTCGGCACGTAAGACCCCGCAGTTTAATTGTAAATTTTAAACAGAAGTCGGTAAATTAGATGCGAATCTGATGGGGATCAAAAGAAAGTTCGATATATAGATAATTCGATGTATAAAGTAAACATTTTATACAAAACTTTTCAAGGGAATGTTACTGCTGTTCGTTATACGCAATAATTCGTTATATGTGAGTTCGATATATCCGGGTTCGACTGTATTGCGATCTAGATTTACAATGACAGCAAGCAAGAAAGGAAAAAGAAATACAAGAACATGCAGGAGCAAATATTCGCAATAGGGCGAGGCGCGTGTTTGCTAAAAAGAGAAAGATTCGAAAACGGGCTCGGCACATTGTGGTGACAGGCAAAGATATTCACGCAGCCTGAACCGGAGGGAACGCCATTATTTCAGGAGCACTGGTATTCAAAGCTGATGGGAGTGCAACTGGTCAGCAGTCGTAATATATGCAAGGGGGCGAGCATTGGTATAGAAAAGAAGCCGGAAAGAGACGGGGGCGAGATCGTTACAGCCATATAAGTATAACCTTACAAGGTAACGTACACAGATGTATGCAAAATGCTAGACTGGGCAAAAAGTGGTAGTAAAATCTACTAAGCTCACACAGCCTGTAGGTGACTGTTTGACGTCACCCCGTTTTAAAGGCGATGGCATCATTAGAAATCATCGTCATCACAAGCCAGAGGAAACACCGACGCAAAGTAGGCCAATGCCGCACAGACGGCGCGCTCTATCTGTGACGGGATGTGCACCGGCAACATATCGGCTCGGTCGGCACTTCCGGAGAGTGCCTGTATATGGATACCCGCTGCCGTTGCGCGTGAGATGTCTGCGCAGCCTGTAGTCCTTGCTTCAGGAGAGCGCGGCCAGGGTTCACCGCGGGTTTTGAACTGTGCACGGTACCTTTGGGTACTGCCCTTTCCCCCAATAGACCTAAGCGCTGTCCTGTGTCAGCAGAATTCATTCGCCTGCGCACTCCATCTTCCCGTGTCTGCGCGCGACGTAAAAACGGCGAATCTCGTTTCCCGCGAGAACTGACGTGACCAAAGGCAACGGTCAGGTGCTGTCAAGGGCTGCGTTGGTTGATGTCCGCTCGCACGTGCCTTCAACATCTTTGAAAGTTGAAAGGCAGTGTCGCACTGCAATTTCTGACGCTATGTAATAAAGACATTATATTGGCTCGCGGCGCAATATTTCTTTAGTTTGTCCGCTGTGTAAGCACGGAGGCTCCTGAGGTCATACCTAACGTCCGTAGAGCGAGAGCTGTGGCGACGAGTGTGCGCCGTTGCAAACACGGCAAGGTTGGTCGGTCA
Organism: Dermacentor silvarum; assembly: GCF_013339745.2. Classification (NCBI taxonomy): domain Eukaryota; kingdom Metazoa; phylum Arthropoda; class Arachnida; order Ixodida; family Ixodidae; genus Dermacentor; species Dermacentor silvarum. The sequence goes on along the minus strand of NC_051156.1, from coordinate 188,561,092 downwards.
TGGAACACTTGTTGCTTACGAGCTCCGAGAGACCCAACGGAACAGAATTTAGATCGCAGAGGTGATCGCGTTGGGATGCCTGCTTGTAGCGGCCAATGACAGGCGGCGTGACGTACGTACATGTATGTTCTGCCACGTTACGGACCCATCTAGCCACCGTAGCCACGTGTTGCTTCACGGTGTGCGTTCATTGCTGTTTTCACTCGATGTGCGCGCTGCGAAGCCGGTCTCTCTCTCTCTCTCTCTCTCTTTTTTTTCTTTTTTTCGTTGCAGTTAAGCATCGGGGCACGGGAGGGGCGAGTAAAATTAGATATGCGAAGGGCGTAATGGATCACCACCATCCTCAAAGCTGTTACTCTAACCACGCACGTGTTATTATCAGCGGAGCCGCTGCATCGCGCCACGAGTTTCGCAACTGGAGTACGGCACTATCGTTGCGTATGCAGACTACGTCCGCGAGTTATGCGACTTTGGTTTCTTTCCGGACGTTTCTTTCGTCCGCGAAGAGTGGAACGAAAACGTTCTGCTTCGCATCTCGGAAGACCCTTGCTTCGTCGGGAAGGCCTCCCGTGAACGGCACCAGGCGGCGGCACCGCACCTGCCTTTGCTACTCGCTTCTCTCATAAAAGCCGGAAGCCCGCTCGCTACTCGTCCCCCCCCCCCCTCCTGCCGTTATCATCATCTCTGTACTACCGTAGCTCATCCGGCGGTGTACTACAACCAGCGGTGAAGAAAATCGTCTGCTTGCTCAATGGAGGGCACCTGCGCCGTTTTTCTCGGAGCTGCTGTCGTCTGCTACGGTGTAGCAGATCCGCGGCTCACGCAGACGGCAGACGGCGTTTGCACTGTGCGTGCGTGCGTGTGCCTTCTCGGAAGGCGGGCATTTGCGAACGCCCTGCTTTTATATAACATCGCCGTGGCCGGTGCTCTGGAATCTCAGAAGAAGAAGAAAGGGGTTCGTTTCCCGTCTGTCGTTCGCGTGATCATCGCCACGCCTTCTCTCCCACCCGTTCTCACCCTCGCCCTATAATCGCCGCCGAGCTTCTTGGTGTGCCGTGTCGTGCGTGTTGTTGTGTGTACACACCGTGTGAACCGAAGTGTCGCTGACCGCTGCCTCGGCGATGCTGCTGCCGGTGTGCCGGAGCAACCCTGCCGCTCGCAACCGAAGCGCGCGACGAGATCTCGCTACGGTGGCGGCTAGCTGACGGCCAGCGCGCGTGTGTGTATTACATACTGCGGGCGGCGGTTGGCGCGCCCCTGCGTTGGCTGGCACGCTGGCGGAGGAACTGGGCGGGCAGCGGCGGCGGCTCATATCTTCGGAGGCCGCCGGCGACTCTCCCTCGTCGTCGTCGTCGTCATCATCGGCCCAGTCGCGGACACGCGAGGACGGCCTCGCCGCCGGATCGGGGGGCGACGATTCGAGCGTCGACTTGAGTCGCGACGCGAGGGCCCTGCTCAGCGCGATGGTGACGTCCACCTACAAGCTGCAGCACGAGAGCATCGCGCTCGAGATGAAAACCAAAGAAGAGCTTGGCGCGAAGAAGCCGCAACAGAAGCAGACGACATCCACACCCGGGTCTGTTTGGAAGAAGCAGACGACGAAGAAGAAGAAGGCGGCGAAACAAGGTAAAATAGCAGACGGCGCGTGTTTGACGCGGGTAACGTTATATGCGTTATAACTTGTCGAAGTCCGCTGGCGACTGAAGCAGCAACTGAGGCCGGCTCGCGACGCTTAAAGGACACGGTGTTTCGCGTATTACGCGGGTAAAACGGCGCGAACAGACGTCAGGGTTGTAGGAAGGAACAATTCTGACGGCGCCTGCCTATGCGTCGTTTCTTGCTACCTTTAGATTTTTTTTCTATTCATTCTTTTTTTTTTTTTTTTTTGCTACCTTTGGATGCTTTTTTCTTTTTATATGCGCCGTTTTGGTATTATCAAAAGAAACGTTACTAAAACGACGACGTCTCTGATCACCTTACAATCGAGACCCGTGTTTTTTTCACGTGGCAGTATAGAAGAGAATAAGTTCTTGTTTGAACTTTGCGAAGCGGCGGCGAATTTTAACGAAGCCGCACGGCATTTGATGGATTCGTTTGTTTCGTCACGCGGAATGTCGCGCGCATGGAACGGTGATCGAACACTTTTCTTTGTCATTCGCTGAGCTTGAGTTTGTGTTTATTCAACCACGTGGCAGGCACATAAGAGTACACATAGACGTGGTTTGACGTGATAGGGGGTGGGGGAGCTGCACTGCTTTACGGGGAGCCCCATCACCCGGAAAACAAAACAATTTAACAACAAAACAAATAGCGTGCGTGGCCCACGGGCACTCTCATGCCGGCCGCTTCGTGGAATTCTACCGCCTCGTGTCAAACGGCTCTGACAAACTGTCCCTTTATGGCCCAGCAAATAATAATAAATAGAAAGCATTTTGCAGAAATTTATTTTTACACATATGTGGCTGAATCACAGGGTACCGGCGTTGCATATACCTGAGATCAAGGAGCATAGTGAGTCCGAGTGTTTTCCTGTGCCGCAATCGGTTTAAAAAAAAAAGTGAATGCGCCTAAATTAATTACCTGTAGCGCCGACACCGACCGGAGCGCGACGTTTGCTACTACGTAATCGTGCTTCGTCTGCTGTGTCGCCGCAAACACGAAGACGTGTCAGTGCATCGAGGCGTCTGCTTGACGTTTCGTCTGGAATCTTGCGTACTCAAACATAGTTTCGACATTCTGTCCCTCGACTTTGGGATAATGACCGAGCCCTAATTAAGTGCCCAGACTGTAAACATAGGCCATACGGTAAATGTTTGTGCAGGTTTAGCGGTAAGGCCTCCTTTCCTTACGTGATGTTCTTTTGAGAGTGCTGCATGTTGCAGTGACGTCAGAAGCAGCGCTTCATTTTCGGCCTTTATGACAACGCTTACAAATGTTAGACAAGTGCACATTCCAGTCCCCGTACATGCATAGTACACGCCTATGCATAGAATAGCAGCGATTGTTCCGAGACCGCATGATGATGGATCAGTGTATACATGGATTCTTTCCGTTCGCTCCGACCCGTGTCGACGATTGAAGTCGCGCAGTAGATTTATTGCGACAGCTCAGACTCCTCGTGGGGGGCTTGTTTGTTATTATGCTCACACTTGCTATAGAACAACGCAACGTGGGCTGTCCATGTATCACGCGTAGCACACGTTGAACAGCACACGTTGTTACAACGTGTGCTTGCCATATCGCGTAACACCCGTGTACTTACAGATGTAGGCGCACGTTAAAGAAACCCAGGTGGTCCAGATTATTCCTGAGTCCCCCCACTACGGCGTGCCTCGTAATCAAAAATCGTAATTTTGGCACGTAAAACTCCATATTTTTTTAAGGCGGAAGCCTTAGATATCTGTTTCAAGGTCACGTTGTGAGGTACAGAAAGTCACGTGACCCAAGGAAGGCCTGAAGCAGACCAAAGCATGTCAATCCGGTGTATAAGAGATGATTAATGATAAGCAAAGTTAGATTGATTGATTAGTGATTGGATTAAGGTGGAATAAGCTTTGTGAAGGAGGATTAAGGTCGATTAAGGAGGATTCAGGTGTACTGCAGTAGGTTTTACAAGGCTTTCGCCTTCGCGTCTCTTAGGCGATAGCTAAGGACACCCGGGAATTTGTTTTATCCATATCGCGCACTGACCGCCGCGCGCTGTCTCCGTGGCTTTGGCGTGTTCTGTGCACGAAGTCGTGGGTTCGAATTCCAGTCACGGCGGCCGCGTTTTGGTGGCTTCAAAGTGCAAATACGGCTCGTGTACCTTGCTATAAAAAAAAACGCATGTTGTCAAAATTAATTCGAAGTGGCCCTCCTCGTACGGTGTCTCCCTCAAAGCGCGCGATGCGCAGTTTTAGGCGTTAAACCCCGCCATTTAATTTTTCGTTTGTTTTGTTTCTAGTGCCGGAGCAGGCGTTAATCAACAGCTTCTATTCCTAGCGGCGGAGGCCGCATTTCGGTGCGAGCGGAAGGGTAAAAAAATAGAGGGGGGGGGGGGGGGGGGCACATTCTCGCGTACGAAATTTAGGTGCACGTTAAGCAAACCCCAGGTACTCGAAATTACTATGCAGCCATTCACTACGGTTTCTCTCGTAGCCCGTGTTCTGCAGCAGGAGGTCGTAGGTTCGATTCCTATACAGCCGCCGCGGGCGTATTTAGACGGGGGCGAAAAGCGCATATGTATAGGTGGGCCTTGAAGAACTTCGGGTATGGTCGAAAGTAAACCGGAAACCTAACACGGCGCCTCCCGTAGTCTCAGTTATATGGTTTGGAACGTAAAACTCACCGAATGAACCAGCAGTTCTAATCTCTACACATGTGTTCGGCGATTTATAGATAGCACTAACAAAATGCTACTTCGGTGGTTTGTTCAGGGAAGCTGCTTGTTGTTGCCGCGTATAGTTGTCGCCGCCGCATTGAATGCGCTATATCGGATAGTGCGATGTCTGATAGCAACGGCCTCGGGGAAAACCTTTTACTGGTCGAGGCGCTAAGAGCTTTATTGAGATAAGATCGCGCGTAGCCGTCGCATTCTTGCGAACTCGAGGGGCGGGTGTCGATGGGGAATTGAAACGGGCGAGGTCGCGGCCATTTTGTTGTACTAGTATTTTTTTTAGAATTATTAAAAGTGTGTGCAGATCGGCATCAAAAGTGATGCTTGCTACTCCTTCTTTCTTAGGCACACAGTACTGAGAAAATTGGTCGGCTAAAAAAAAAAAAAAAAAAAAAAAAAGGCTAGGCTGGCTAAAACAGACGCAAGAAAGGATATACACTATCAGCATAAAATGTGTAAATATAGGTCCGAAAGCGCTTGCGCGATGTCACACGAAGTTCAAATTGGCGCATGACATGTGCACGACAGAAACGTATATAGAATTTTCTATATACAGCGAAGTAATATGTCACTTAAGAATATAGAACAATCACTTGGAATTCACTCGTATTTCGATCGAGGGAGCGCAGTCTACCCTACAATATATACAAGCTTGCACCACAGGTTGTATAACGAAGTCAAAGATCACGGGCATTTCGAAAAAAAAAAAAAAAGTTAAACTTTATTCGGTGCATTTCGAAACTGTAATGTCGTGCCAACGTCGCGCGTTCCTCGGTGCGTTCCTCGGTGCCGATTATCGATGTTGTAAATCGGAGCCGTCGCCAAGCATTTGACAGTTGCGTGTCGAAGAAGCGACACAAATGATACCCTGCGCACATGTTGTTATTGGCACTAAGCGACTTACTTTATTGGCACCAAGTAGGAAATGTCATGCCTATGTATATGCAGGGTGTTTCAGCGAACACTTTCAAAAATTTTTAATGGTTGCTTGTGGCAGATAGCGCAATTCTAGTTCACGAGCTGGTTTACTCGAAGAGGCGGACATGCACAAAAGTCGAAATGCATAATCAACTGATTAACAAAATATCAGTAATTATGGTTTTAACTAATTACCTTATATGGCCCATATTGCAGTTTACAAATGTAGCCGCCGGAGTTCGCAAGGCGGATCCACTTGGAACGAATAAGAAATATAGCTGGAACGCCAATGCATTTATCTGCAAAGTTCGGCAATTAGTTATTTCTAATATGGTGTCATCCTGAGAATTCTTTCCGAGTGGACCAATCCGCCTTGCGAACTCCACGGCTATAATTTGTCAATTGCAATATGGGCCATATAAGGTAATTAGTTAAAACTACAATTACTGATATTTTGTTAATCAGTTGATTATGCATTTCAATTTTTTGTCCAAGTGATGTCTGCCTCTTCGAGTAAGCCAGCTCATGAACTAGAATTGCCCTAAACTGCCACAGGCAACCTTTAAACATTTTTGAAAGTGTTCGCTGAAACACCCGGTATACTGTGTGTTTCCGCTGTTCTTAAAGCGAAGCTTTATATGCCTAGGCGAAGTCGCATATGGCTAGGCGAAATCGCCTGTGTACAGAAAACTATCATCATCATCATCACCATTGGCTCGAGCGTCGTCGTCTTCCACATCTGGCTCGTTGGCGCCCCTCGGGTTGCGCTAGTGCTCGTGCTCGGCACGCGCTCGTGCCACTGCTCCCGCGTTCGTCGTCGTCGTCTTCTTCCACAGCTGCAGGCTGCGTTGCCGCTCATCATTCCAGCGTAGAATTTCGCTTCTCTTCTGTCGTCGGAATGGGGAGGCCGCGTCCACGGCGGTAGGAGCCATTCATTTTCTTACGTTAACGAACAGATTTAAATTTCGAAGAATCGCAAGCGGCAGTGCGAACACGGCGGACTGCGACCAATACCGAAAGTGACGTCGTTTCTGTCCGTCGCAGCCGAACGTTTGTGTAACCTCACAATTGAGAAATACTTTAAAATGAACCCTCGAGATTCAACCAGTGATAAACACCGCGGGGCCGCACTTTTCAGCTTCGCTGGTTAACCATCTTCACGGAGTGAAAATGGCCGACAAATTTTTTTAATCCGTTTTACAGCGTATGTACCAACTAGCCCAATTCACAGCTTTGCTACTGTGTACACTCCTTTTACAAAATCGCGTCCGTGGCTCCCAATGGGCGCGCGCGCGTGTGTGTACTGCGCGCAGAGAACAAACAGCCCGTCGTCGTCTGGTGAGTCGCGCAGCCGCGACCTTTGGTCAGAAACAACGCACGCATAGCAGCAGCATTCCTCGGAGAGGCGTCGTATTTTTTTTTTTTTTTTTTATACGACCCTGGACGTCGTATAAGAAGCTTTATCTCGCCGTCGTCGTCGCTCCGTGGCTTCTTTCCCAAAGGGAGGCTTTGTTACCAGATAATGAAGCCGCTTTGTCGCGAGGTGGCGACGCGTGCGTGCGCGCAGAGGGCTCGTCGAACTGCGCAGGCGCTGCTGCCGCGCGCATAGTGCCAGCGATGCCAGCGCCCGTGCGATTAGCCCGAATCCACGTGTCAACTGTATAGTCGTGATCAATATATGGAAGGGAACGGCGAATTTTTGTCTGAACTATACGGTAAATCGTTATGCAATTAAAGCTAGGAAATTGATGCTTAACGATAAGTTTTCCTTATGAACGTTTAGCGTAATCGAACACTTTCGTGAGGGGCATGTGTGTTTAACCCCTACGGGCATTTGCGCTGCCTCTATAGACTTGCGTCGCGTTTAGACCAGTTGTATCTAGATTCGGGCAGAACGAATTCGTTCGCGAGGTCTCGGAAAGCGCGTTATGTACGAACTGATACGCACTTAGCGGACATTTACGATCAAGAAGCTTGTCAGCCCGATTGGTGATCCGCTTTTTGTTAGGTGTTTTAACTCCTCCTTTTCAAGTTTTTGTCGTGACAGACGATGTTGCTTTGTGTGACGTTTTATTTCTGTGCGCTGCTCTTTGACCTGTGATTGCTGTATGACCACCTGGTGCTCATATTATTCTACATAGTTCTTGTACATACATCATTTCATTCATTGTAATAAATACAATGTTAAAAAAAAAACTAACTGCTCGGAATCGCAAATAAGAACTCTGCGGAAACAGAAGTCAATGCATAAATGCAGATTATTATTATTATTATTATTATTATTATTATTATTATTATTATTATTATTATTATTATTATTATTATTATTATTATTAGAAGTAGTAGTATAGCCGTAATCAACAGGTCAGATGAAAACAGTACTGTGTACCGCTTGGGAGACAAACACACAGACACGGTGCCGTGTCTGTGTGCTTTCTGCTCCTTATCTATGGCCCCATGTGGTACAGCGATGTTTGTCGCTGTGTGGTGCAGCACGAACCATTACATCGCGTGATTTAACGAAACAATGACATGAGTGTAAGGATAATAAAGTACACCGCAAAGATAAGATTTATGATCACTGTCGTATTTGCCGTCCTACGAACGTTTGTCTTGTTTAGTAGAAGTATAGATAACAAAGGAAAAGCAGCGATTGCTCTCTTCAAAATGTTTACACGCTTTGGGGCTTATCTTCCCTCCCACCCACCCCAACAATAATTGTCATCTGTCTTGCTTACGTTTCCTTTCTCAAAACCTCTGTGCTTGCTGAACTATCCTTTCGAGAATGCCGTACGTCACGCTGATAACGCGAATGCCGTTCGTTACCTGCAGGGAAGTACCGGGCGCGTGACGTTGAAGAAAGGGAATGCGGGCAAGATAAGCCCCAAAGGGTGTAAGCCTTTCTTCAAAGAGTGTACGCATAAAGATCACGTTACAGCGTGACAGTGTGTGTGTGTGTTATATTCCGCCGTGAAGGCTCTGTTATACTCCGACGTTCACAACGCGCGCGCGCGGAAAGCGAGCGCCGCGCGGGAAGAAACGCGGACGCGGTGCAGTCTGGGTAACGTCGTCGGCGCGAAATGCAGCATGTTGCATTTCGCGCCGGCTGCCGCCGGGCCGCGCCGACGGACGCTGGCCGCGTCAGTCGCGCCTCGCGTCAGACTAAAGAGTGCTCGCGTTTTGCTAGCGTAGCGTCGCTGTGCCCAGCGTGCGCGCGCGTCGACGTTACGTCGGAGTATAACAGAGCCCTGATGGCTCATCGGGTATGACGTTCTGCTGCCGTGCACGAGGTCGCGGACTCGACTCCCTGTCGCGTTCAGATGAGAGCAGAATGCACAAGCGACGCTCGTGCACTCTGATTTATTTGTGGGCACTTAAAGAACCCCGGGTGGTCTAAATTAACACCCGAGCGCGCACCCCCACCGTAGAGCGTCCCTCATACCGCACTGTGCGTTTTCTAAACGTTAAACGCCGTAGTTAACACAGTTTTAGATTAGGGGGACGCAAGCGTTGGGGCCCCCTAGCGCATGCGCAGAAAGCGCTAGGGGGCCCCAACTGCGCATGCGCAGCAGGGTCTGCTCATGCGCAGTACCGTGGCCCCAAGCGCTAGTGGGCGCCAACGCTTGCGTCCCCTTAATCTAAAACTCTCTAATGCTTAAACTGTGGCGTTAATTTAACGTTTCGAAACCGCACAGTGGTATTCTGGTATACAAAAACCCTAGTCCGGGCTTCCCGTAATATAATCCACAAGGCTATAGAATCAGAAGACGCGCACCAGATAACGTGCGTGCTAGAAAAAAAATCCACTCTGCAAGATATATATCTGTTTATACACCCATGTTTTGCGTCAGACGAAATCGTTTTGCCTGCGCATGCAGATTTCATAATCTCACCTCTGCACTTAACACTTGGCCGATATCGATCGCTTTACCACGACACCCGCTCCGCTCCGTTGCTCTGCAGGACACGTGTTTCCACATCTCACTTGTCCTGCCCGGCTCCACTTCTTGCTCTTATCTCGACTAGAGTATATCGTCCACCGGTTTCAGGCTTTGAGCTTACTTGGTGTTCCTTGCGCTGCACGTGATCCTATACTGTGATCGTGTCCGTGCTCTCTCACGCACGCGCACACGCACGCGCACACACGCACGCACACGCGCACACACACTCTATTTCCTTATCTTTCTGCCTTCCCCGTCTACCAGTGCAGGATAGCAATGATCCGTGTTTTCCGTTCTGGTTTGCCTCCCCCTGCCTTTCTTTTTTTCTTTCGTCTTTTCCAACGAGCTCGTTAGACAAGATCTTGGGGCCGTAGTTCTCGCATATCACAGTTGCAAAAGGCCACAGAAGCGCTGCTACCATTCGTGAAGGCTACCGGACTGAGCGACCGTCTGACACAGAGCTTACTCTAAGGCTACGTTCAAACTCGGGAAGCGGCAAGCGGGCGGAAAGGCCAAAGCGGCCGGAAAATCTTTTCCGCGCATGTCCAAGTTGTTCACATTTGTTTTGCTATCGCCGCTGCCACCGCTGCCGCTTTCGCCCACATCCATCTAGTCTGCGTACGTTTGTCGGCGTGGTGGCGCTCATTATCGCACCATTCCGAGCCGTATGTTCATTCATTCTCCCACCCGTCATCAAAAGTGTTCATTTCGCGCAACTTTGCTTGTCATCTGCGACCTTCGGTAAATTCCTCGTAGCCGTTCCGTAATTCTCCTCGTACGGGCACGGTAGCGCTGAGTCAAAGGTTGGTGCCTAGGCGTGATTATACTTCTTTAATAGCTTTTGTTTACAGGTTGTAATAACATTTCATCATTTCGTATTACTGGCGGCGCCTCCAGTACACCAAAGCTAAAACCCGGGCTGGCCCTTGCGTTGGGGCTCGCCGAAGCCTGCGCGTCCTACGTGAGACCTATGCTCCCGATCTATTGTCGCGACGAGAAAACCACCGCGCAACGAAAAAAGCGCCCTGCGACTTTTGCAACATACCGCGCCCGTGCGAGGAGAATTGCGGAGCGCCAACGAGGAATCTGCCCAACTTTTTTCTGCCGCAGAAGTGGGCGAAGAAATTGTTTTTTATACTTCTACCTACTTGTTTCCTAGAAATGGACAATGAATAAACGGAAGGAGCGGACACCTCCGAAGCGGCTGTGGTGGGTTCGCCCAGCTTTGCAAAAGCGCGAGAAGTTGGGTCACCCCAAGGCTTCGTTGCTGCACCTCCGGTCGCGCGACGTTGAATACTATCGCGAGTATTGCTGACAGTACGTTTTAGTACCACTCTTGTTGTAGAGAAGGTGGTGGATCTAGATCGCGTCGAGCACCATGCATCGCAGCCTACACTTTTGGTGCCATGTACAATTTTACGACCGGATGTTTACATGCTAGTGGAGCTTCCGGTCGAGCGGAACGACTTTCCGCCGCGATTCCGCCTCACCATGGCGAAAAAATCGGTCCGAGACCGATTTTGCTTTCCGCCTGGTTTTCCGCCCGCTTCGCCGCCTAGGCGGGCGGATTTTTAGAAGTTTTTGCCGCTTCCGCCTGCTTCGAGGCCAAGTGTGAACGTAGCCTAACTTTCACCACGCTTTGCGACTTCAACGCTTGGCTTTCTCTCCTCCTCTTAATCTCCCCTTCCCACAGTGCAGGGTAGACAGCCGGGCCCGCTCAAGGCCTGTGCACCCTGTTTTATGACGTCACGCTTCTTGGCCGGAAATTTCCATTGCCAAGCCCGGAATGACGAAAGCGGTGACGTCAAAATCACCGCGACTTGCCGGGGCCCAATAAATTCTATGACATTCGGGCCGAGTAGCATGACGTCATGGGTCGCCGAGTGCATGCATTGTTTTATCCAGGTGGCGTTGACTCAGTCCTGGTTACACCTCACTGCATGCCTTTCATTTATCTTTGTCTCTCTGTCTTTGTGTCTGCCCCTCACTCTTGTCCAAGGCTTTTCACACCTGACTCGCACTGTAGTTTTTCTATCTATATCTCGTTATTGTTATGCTTATCGCTCATTCCGATCACACTGCGATCATTTGCTTCATTTCGGATTTCTCTGTTATCGTCCGACTGTCGTCCATCCTGTATATAGATCAGTACTGAGAGAATACGTATATTACATATGGTTTTAATTTTTTATTTTTTTACTTTTTTTTTTCGTGGCCGGATGTTGGGAAGCTTACGTGTAAGTTCAGGTAATACTTAATTGATCAAAAAAATTTTTCGACGATTACGATACCGCCTAGTGCGAAATGTGAGCGCAGCTGCATACGTGTTTTCATATCGCGATATATTGAGGCAAAGAATTTGAGACCGAAATCACCGCACCGACTGGCAGTCTTCCAGTGCCGTCAGCGCCTTCGCAGAGTGAGGTTCAGTATGGGAACGCTCGCATGATGAGCCGCATCGGAGCCAGACGACCACGAAGGCGCGAGCAGTGGCACGAGCGCGTTCGCGCGGTTACAATTCGAGAGACGCCGACGCTCAACCCAGCAACGGGCGCCTAAGAGCTGGTGATAAAATTAACTTTATTAGAATTCTGCTCAGGTAAGGTCTGGCAGGCCCGAGTCCTATGACGGCCCCTCTCGAGGAGCGACCCGTTCGGCCTAGGCGACGAGGGCTTGCTGTCGTCTTTCATCTGGCGTTCTGAGCGGCTCCTCCCACGTCTGTTGTGAGGGAGCTGGCAGGAGCGACTTGGGAGGGGGGTTAAACCCTCGCATTCCCAAGGAGCTGCGCTCTGAAATGTGACTGAGCGAAAATTTAAACCGCAGTGGATTACTACTCACTGGGAAAACGCGAACGACGCTATATGTTTCTTTTTCTTTTCTCTTGCTATAGCAATTATGTGGACACTTCAAAGCGGATTTCTGCCGTCGGCGTCGCCGTCGCCGTGAGGTTCCGTATGACGTCAACGGTGATGAAATCGTCGACGCGCTCCGGCCGCTGTGTGTGTGAGTGAAAGGGGGCGAAGGACGCGCGCTTTCACGGGGAGCGAACGCACGTCGGAGAGCAAACGCGCGTTCTGCGCCGTGCTCCCTGAAGGGCTGCAGAATTAAGCGTCTCTTTCCTCCTTTACAATCACCATATATAGAGAGCAAACGCGACTTATTCCGTCGCGCGAAAGGCCGTGGGGGGCCAAGCGGGAGGGAGGGGAAGCGACGTTTAGCTGCGGTACCAAATGCTTATTTATATGAAAACGTTGCGAGGCGAGAAGGTGGGTAAGATTTCCGACGCTGATGATGGATGGATGGATGGGTGGATGGATGGGATGGTGGAGGATGGATGGATGGATGGATGGATGAGGCTGAACCCTTCAAATCGGGCGGTGGCATACGCCACCTAGCCATGGCTATTAACATAATTTGTACTTTGTGGTGGGTAATTTATCCTTAATTTTATCCACCAATCAGATAACCTCTGTTTGGTTATTTCTACCCGCTTAAAGTCTATTTTGCCTTCACTGTTCCTAAACCCCAATGCTTTGAAAAAATCAGCCCCGTTGCCTTGCACTGTAGGGTTAAGCCCCTTACAGAAAAGTATGAGGTGTTCAGCCGTTTCCTCTTCTTCTCCACACGCACAGCACAACGTGTCTATACCTTGGTACTTGACTCGGTACATCTTAGTCCGCAATACTCCCGTCCTGGCTTCAAACAACAAAGAGCTTCCCCTAGAATTATCGTAGATATTTTCTTTGGCAATTTCTTGCTTGAAAGTTCGGTATGTGCCCAGTGCTGATTTCGTCTGCATCCCTGTTTTCCACAGACCCCTCTCTGTTTCCTTAACCTTTTTCTTAACCGCTGTTTCCTCGTTTGCACCCCTCCTGCAGTCCAAATATTTGATTGACAGTTTTCTGGTCAGCTTCCTCCATTTTGTATCAACATTCCTCATGTACAAATAACTGAAAACTCTCCTTGCCCACCGCTTTTCTGCCATCTCTCTCAATCGCTCCTCAAATTCTATCTTGCTGCTGGCTTCCCTGCCCTCGAATGACGTCCATCCCATGTCACCCTGTACCCCCTGATTTGGTGTATTTCCGTGTGCTCCCAGAGCCAGTCTACCTACCCCTCGCTGCTTAACTTCCAACCTTGCTCGAACCTCTGATCTCATGCACAGGACCGCATTGCCGAAAGTCAAACTAGGGACCATCACCCCTTTCCAAATCCCTCTCACCACTTCGTACCTATTGTAATTCCACAGTGCCCTATTTTTCATCACAGCTGCATTTCTGCTACCTTTAGCCGTCACATATTTTTCATGTTCCGTTAGGTACTCAGCCCCATTGTTTATCCACACTCCAAGATATTTGTACTTATCCACCACCTCCAGCGTAACCTCCTGTATCCTATGCTCGCTGCCCTGATTATCATTAAAAGTCATGACTGCCGATTTTTCTTTACTAAACTTCAAACCTAAGCTATCTCCCTCTTTACCACAGATGTCCATTAATCTCTGCAAGTCTTCCTTGCTGTCAGCTTGTCAGCTTCCTTGATGTCATCTGCATACATCAGTCCTGGTAATGACTGTTTAATCCATTCTCCCTGCTTGAAATAGGAAAGGTTGAAGCCAAGTCCGCTCCTCTCTAATTTTTTCTCTAATCCTTGTAAATGCAGCATGAACAACAGAGGTGACAGAGGGCACCCCTGCCTAAGCCCCTGCTGTATCTCTATAGGCCCAGATACCTTGTTTTCCCATTTTATAAGCACCCTGTTACTTTTATAGATATCTTTTAAAAGATTTCTTACTCCATCTTCCACCTCTAGAGTGCCCAGTATGTCCCACAAATCCTTTTGGATTACACTGTCATAGGCTCCCTTGATATCCAGAAAGGCAAGCCATAGGGGCCTGTGTTCCTTTTCTGCTATTTCAATACACTGTGTCAATACACTGTGCTTGTGGAGGCGCAGCAACGCCATCTACATTTCGCGGGGCCAACTTCTTGGCGGAAAAAAAAAATCAACACTTACCGTTCGAGGCTTGTTACGCCAAGTGCTCTACTGCGCCAGATCACATGACATCGCTGTGACATCGCATATACTGAGCACACAATACGAATGAACCGTAGTAAGTGAAAACATTCGCCGCAACGTCGCGTCACAATATAACGTGAATACTCCCATATATATTTGTAGACCTGATTCTATAAACGCACACATTACACTGTGGAGCCTTGAGAGTTTTGCATGAATTCAGAGCAACGGTTTCACCAAGATCTTGAACGAAGTAGCATATCCATGCGTCATTAGTATACCAACACACATCTGTTATTTCAGTGTTAAGATAAAATCAACACTACATTAAAATGATTCACAAAAACCACTTTTTAATCTTCACTAACACAGCACGCGTGCCACCTGTAGTTTTTCTCTGGTACTAAAGATATAGCTAAAACGTAATATTTAGGGAAAAGGCAGTTCAAAAATAACGTTGCTGATCAAATCTTATAAGGTTAACACACACACACGCGCGCGCACACGCGCGCACACACACACACACACACACACACACACACACACACACACACACACACACACACACACACACACACACACACACACCACACACACACACACACACACACACACACCACACACACACACACACACACACACACACACACACACACACACACACACACACACACACACACACACACACACACACACACACACACACACACACACACACACACACACACACACACCACACACACACACACACACACACACACACACACACACACACACACACACACACACACCACACACACACACACACACACACACACACACACACACACACACACACACACACACATTACTTTTTGTGGCTACGCATAAGGTAGTTTTGACGACATTACAGTGTCAAATACGGTAATACAATCTTGGCATATATCAGCACGCATCGCCACGAGCACACTTCAGGAGCGGAATCTTATCACGGTTCCGAATGCGAACCGTTCGCTTGCCCTCACGTGATTGGTCAGAATTGTGGTTGCGTCAGCGGCAGCTGGGCGGTACCGCACATTCTGAACACGTCACGCATCTGTCAATCATTTTCAAGGCGAACCCGTCGTCGGCCATGAGTGGAACCGGTGAAGAGGTATAGTCCGCTTTGGGTTCCGTTGCTGTGGCTTGGCTGTTTGCTTGCGACCTTGGCCGCGCGCGGGCCGTGCCGCCTCGGAGACTCGCGGGCGGTGCGCCATAGTTACTGTATAGGCTCCCTTTGCCTATACAGTAACTCTAGTGCGCGCGCGCGTGCATTATCTCTAAGGTACGGCTACGCACACATGAAAACATGGCGGCGCCCCTCATTCTTTGCCTCGGGTTGCTCTCCCGGACCCGTCAACAACTGCAGGTGCTAGACGCGTTTTCAGAGCTGACAGATGAGGAGTTTCGGCGTCATTATCGTCTGTCAAAGGGAACCGTCCGATGGCCGTGCGACGACATCATAGAATAAAGAATCAACTTTCAGGATTTCCGCACAACTGATGGTGATGTGGCTATTTCCTTTGATTCGAGTGGTTTCAATTTTTAACGCGTGGATTGCCACCTGGCGATGAACAGTTAAACAAATGGTAGTATTATATTATACCTAAAGTACAATAAAGGAATATGTCAACGCGCGACGATACTTGTAAACTGTCAGGACAATATTTAAATAACAGTTCATATTTATTGAGCAAGAAGAAACATTCCGCGATTCCTCGATTAACTCGTCATACGATGACGTACACTTCAGAGGCGGCACCCTCTCGTTTATTGGTCGCGTCCTCCCCGTCTTCCGCTTCCGGCTTGGGGGTGTGGCCTATTTAGTGACGTAAGCGGCGAAGCGAACCGGTTCGCATTCGGAGCCGTTATAAGATTCCGCCCCAGAAAGCTTGCACGGTTTCGTATTCATAATTATTCGTGTGTAGAAGCAAGCAGACTGCGACTTCACGTTTTCCTATATTCTAATGGAATTGTCTGTACTTTTTTTTAATGTTTCCATTGGAGACGTATTGGATGCATAATTTTCAACAACTAGTGTTTTGCACCGCGAGATGTAGTCACGCTTCAATCGCACGACCATAATTGATGTCGCTGCTCATTGGCTTGGAACCGTTTCAGCCTCGCCTTCGCTACCATGTGAATTGACCTTGTCCTGGTTGTCTATTTCCACTTTCAATTACCCTGTACGTACATACTTGGTCGCCACCTTTCTTGTCCCCTTCCTCGATCCATCTCGTGTTCCACGCTTCCTGAAGTACCGATATGTGTGCGCTTTAGCCGCACATTTCTTTTCATCCATGTTCCCGAAGTATTTCTTCGAAACCAATTTTGCTCTGCGCTTCTCTTACTTCAAAAGAGGCTCGCTCAACCCATGTCAACCTGCACTGCTTCATTTCTGGGTTTGCCGTGGGCCCCCAGGGCTAATCGGCCCGCCGACATTCGGTTAACTTCCGATCCCGTCAAGATCAGTACCTGCTGTTTGCGTCTGCACCTCTGGTATTCGTCAAATCGTTATGCGTTACATGCTAAAACTATCTATTGGCGGAGGATCGCGGGCTGTCAGTCGGGAACACCATGCAGTTAGTTGCACAGAATCCGCGACTGATCCATGCAACTTGCAAAATAGACGCTGTTTGAGCGCTAAATACGCAGGAAAAGACGGTAACCAGTGAAAACACGCTCTAAAGCATCGCAGAATGGTTATGAGCACTTGAATGCCAACGTCACTGTATATGAAACGTTAGAAATTTGCTGCGGGTAGGCCCGCTATGCTCAAGGACTCTGGGTTTGGCCGATGCACCTTCGAGCGGGGCGGCGTCCTTGACAGCTGCAGCTGCATCTGACTGTGTCGCGTCGTTGCGTGTATGGCGGTGAATTTATATTATGTTGTATGGTATTTGCAGTAGTCAACAGGCTTGGCCAGTGCAAGTCGTTCAGGAGTATAGCGTGAAGACGGACGTAGTTTATTAGTCTAATAACTTTAAAATATTGAGCTTTCTTTTTTTTTTTTTTCGTTTCGTGGTTATCGGTCACATTTTGCAGCAACTCTTTTTGTTACTGTGTTCTTGCGTTGACGCGCGACTGGCCGCTCGAGGCACTTCACGTGTATTCGCGGGCGTCTTTCGGGCTCGGAAGAACCCTTTTATGTAGCACGTATTGAGCAACAGAAAGCTATATCGGGAGTTTCTCGCGTTGCTCTACAATTTTCTCATTGACGCTTTTCATCTAACTGTAATACTTGAGAAGTTAATTATATAGTTAAGACTAATTATGTAATTAGGCAGAATGCAAAAAAAAAAATCATCCGGGTATCTCCAAGTGACTGCAAACAACATTACCTTGGTTCTGTCCATCTGCGCGGCATTCGCCTATTTTTAAATCTCGGTGCATGATAGTTGGGACAGACTGTATATAGTGGTTCAGAGGACGGAAGGATATGCTGTTCTCTGGTGAAGACCGCTGGCTGCGTTTCACGCGCTTCTTCTTTCAGACGCCTACGTGCACCCTCATATTCGTTCGCCCGTTCGCGCTGCTGCGGGTTGCTCGATGTGGCTGACATCTTGCAACGAGCGGCGGACAGACACGGGGCTCCCGCCCTTCTTTCCCGCTCCGATGAAGCAAGGGGTCACGCCCGCGGTGCTCCAAGGAAGAAGGAAATCCAGGTCTTTTTTAGGGGGTGGGGGCGTATAGAAAAACGAAAACGAGCGTACCAGCTGGTCGTCGTTGCGTGTCGGCGCGTCACTGGACGAGGAAGCGTTGTGGTCTTGCGGCTTCTGTGTGTTGTTCTCTCTGTATATGGCGGCTTTCGGATGGCGCCGTGTCAGGCAGCGTGTTCGGGTACATGGAACAAGCTAAAGCTGCCGCGGGGTGCGAGACCGTTGCCTTCGTCTGGTTCCGCGCCGTGTAACAAGGCAGTTATAGCGCGCCACGCGTTCTCCCGACCGGTAGCGATACTGCAAACCGGTGACGTAGACGTCGGCGCTGGTGGCGCCATCTTGCAACGCTAGGTTGAATCAGAGAGCGTAAGAATATTATTGCAATGGCTAGACAGTGTGCTATTATTTTGTCAACTGCCGTGCGTACACGGACAGGCTAAAGCTCTATTAGTGAGCGTGTCCGCTTACTTATTATCATTTACTAATTACCGAGTTATATATCGGAGACGCGGACGGCAGTGACGATGCTGCTAGAGACATCTCGTGATACGGTTGTTCAACCAATACGCGTTGGAACGTTATTGTGTTACGTGGGCGCTCTCGTCGAAGAAAAAAGAAAAAAAAAGTAATAATGAAAGAAATACTCCACGTTAGTGATTATGTTGTTGCTGACACACTTTACATTGCAATAGTACTACTGCAACAATAGCTCCTTCTTCTCTCTCGTGAAATTTTGCACCCCGAGATGGCGCCACCATCGCGGCTGCTCGTGTCTACATCACCGCTGGATCGTACGATTCGGCGTACGATCCTAGCGTACAACTATTCGTGCCAACAGCGCCGCATCCAACGAGCGTCATAGCGGGTTCCACCACCTCGCAGGGTTCCCTGAGACAAGTGCAAGTATAACTTAGGGCTAACTTCGCTTTGGGCGCACCACAAACACACAAACGTTGCAGGGTTCATAGCGGTCCTTCAATACGCTTAGATCTAGAAATGTTGTCTTTAATACCTTTGCGGTCCTAAATATTACCGAATGCACAAAAATCCGTGAATTTCGTTTTTGTGTTAACTGAGTGTAGGTGAAATGGAAAGTTAAAGGGGGAAAAAAAAAGAGTGAAAATGACACTCGCAGCCTTAGTAATTACGATCGTGATGTTGTGTACTGGCTGCTGTTTAATAACTACAACGAAATGAAAAGTTGAGCTGCAAGTGAGCCTGCCGGTCACACAGTCACATGTAAAAAGCAAGCTCCAAACAAGATAAAATGTAGAAGCAAATTACAAGGACGTTTTCTGCTCGAACAAACAAACTTCTTAATCTACTAAGTGAGGACTGTGCGAACAGAAGCTGCTACTAGCTTTTCCGTAGGTGATTTATACTTCCATGTTGCAATAATTTTGCGGGGCAAGTGAAGAATGTGTTCTTTCAGTCTCGATGACAGGACTGCATACTATGAGAACAAAGCTAAAAAAACTACAAATACTATATGCACATTAAGAGCACATTACGACGAGAGAAAAGATGAACGGCGAATATTAGGCGTTAGCAGCTGACCCCACCTTTGCGATATATCGTCGCCAGATTCATCATCTCATCATCCTAGTGACTGTCCCGTGCGATCGGTTCGCATTAGACCTTCTGTATATTAACCTCTCATATCCGCAACATATATATACTCCTCAGTGCAAACTCGTCGCATGCATGGCCTTAAGTTAATCATCAAACAATGACTCGATGTTTACTTTATCTCCGTCATGCCATTCTGTAAATATGTGGCCGTATATTGCTGGCGTCGCGGCAGCGCAGTTTGACGCCACACCTGCAAGTCATGTGGGGGCAGGTCGGTGACCCCAGTGCCTCGTCGCGCTGATTGACATCGGGTCGACGCTGCGTGTCATCTGCAGGACTCTCTTTCTCGCCCCGCATTCGTAAATTCGGTTGCACAGTTGAGTTGCGTGTGATCCTCTGTGAGCTCGTTTGGAGCGTTGCACATAGACCATTGTGCACATAGACCGTTTTATCCAATGCGCCGCCATATTGCCTGCGCAACACCGTCTGCGATCTGGCTATATAGTTTCTCCGCCGTGCATGCCGGCTTGGCCGAATGCTGGGTCGCATATCACACGAAGGAAGCAATTTTTTCCCCGCCCTTCGTGTGTGAAACGCAACGCATATTCGCCCACCCGCCGCTGTGGTGGCGTATAGTGGATTTGGTGTTGCGCCGCCAAGCCCGAGATTGCGGGATCTAAAAACGAAAATGAGCAGCTTGTAAAAGAAAAGAAAACTCGATTTGGATGGCCATCGTACATGACCTTCTATAGCTGCCAGAATTAAAAACTTCGTGCCCCGAAAGAGCGTGCACGGCACTGCACAATTAAGCGTGGCATCTCAGCGCCTCCTGAGAAGCTGCCTTGCATCAAAGGACGGGCACCCCTTGCTCTATATTTGGGGTCACACTTATAGTGCCAAGGTATACGCTCCAGTGTGGTCGCGCTCCTGCTCGGGTTTCTCCCGAAACGCTGCAGCTACGCACACCACTGTTGTGCTGAATCTTTGACAACGCTGTATCCCGCTGAATATGTTTGTGATTGGTACGGAGTAAAACTTCCACTTTTACAGGGGCGCTCAGCGCGCTCGCCCCGCCCTTGGGTGCCTGCGTAGTTCTGTAGACGCACCTACCCGTGTCACTGGGTTTGTGCCCCTGGAGCCACTGGTTGTGTCTCCGTATACACTAATATATATATA
This sequence comes from Dermacentor silvarum, assembly GCF_013339745.2. Classification (NCBI taxonomy): domain Eukaryota; kingdom Metazoa; phylum Arthropoda; class Arachnida; order Ixodida; family Ixodidae; genus Dermacentor; species Dermacentor silvarum. The sequence goes on along the minus strand of NC_051156.1, from coordinate 188,540,414 downwards.
TATATATATATATATATATATATATATATATATATATTAGTGCACTGAAGGCGAATGACCGCGCTTCGATGTCTGGGCAAAGAAGACGATGAGCGGTGGTTGTTGTTGACTCTCTAGCTCGCGCTCGCCAGTAACCAGACCTGCCTTTCGAATAGCCTTCTGCAACGCAACGTTCAGGCCTGCTTGAAGACCAATACCCCCATTTTAATATCTAATATATATATATATATATATATATATATATATATGTATATATATATTGTAACGATGTTGAGGAACACAGGTTAACAAAACAACGATATTTATTAGCGAACCTGTGCCCACGACTAAAAGTCACTGCGGTCGTGAAGAATGCCCGGCAGTCGCGTTCTAAAACTGGCGTTCCACCGTCTTCTTCTTTCTTCTCGAGTCGTGCCTCGTGCGCGTGGCGCATGCGAGCCCGGTCCAACTGGGTGCTCGTGCCACGAAGATCGCTGCCTGTTGTTGCTGAACAACACCACGGTACGGCGTGCGCAGTATCCAATACGAAGGGCGCACAACTCGAATGTGGCCAAGTTGTCGCGGCAATATATATATATATATATATATATATATATATATATATATATATATATATATACATACAGTCGAATCCGGATATATCGAATCTGAAGGGGATGGCACAAAAGTTCGATTTATGGGTATTTCGTTATATGACGTGAAAATTGAATGGAAAATTGTTCATGGCGATTGTGCTGCTGTTCCTTATACGTAATAATTCGTTATGTGTGGGTTTGATAAATCCGGGTTCGACTGTATATTTACATACACATACCAATTCATGCTTCGAATTACCTTGTTAACATTACTTTGTTAACTAGTTTATTCTGCGTAATTTTACTGCAATAGTAAAGTGCTCGATACTGGGTTTCCATTGTCCGTCCGTCCATTCCGTTGACGCTGGGGACGACCGTTCTCATTGTGGACACACAACGACTTTAGTCGTCGTTGTGTGGACACACAACAACGACCTCGTCATCCCCTGCTTGGCCATTGGCACAGCGTGAAGAAGTATTAAACTTCTCCACAACCGGCCTCCTCCGGGATTTGAGCCCACGTCAGTGAAGTAGTGTACATTTGGGAGTCGAGCGCTCTGTAACCACTGAGCTATATGGCGCAAGTTTTTTTTTTTATTGCGATAGCAATTATATGGACACTCCAAAGCAGATTTCTGCCGTCGGAGTCGCCGTCGTCGTCGCCGTGAGGTTCCGTATGACGTCAATCGAGATGAAATCGTCGCCGCGCGCTGCCGAACGCTGTATGTGCGAGTGAAAAGGCGCGAGGGACGCGCGCTTTTACGGGGAGTGAACCCACGGCGGAGAACAAACGCGCGTTCTGCTCCGTGCTCCCTTAAGGGCTGCAGAAGTAGGCGTCTCTTTCCTCCTTTACAATCACCATATATGTAGAGCAAACGCGCCTTCTTCCGACGCGCGAAAGGCCGTGGGGGGTGAGGGAAGGGAGGCGACGTTTAGCTGCGGCACCAAGGGCCAATTTCTATCAGAGGCTCCGGCAACAGTCACCAACGCCGCACGCATTTTGTGCGAACGCGGGCAAAACGCCGACGGCGTCGACAACAGTTTTGCGTGTTGCCGGTGCTGCTGCATGTCCAAGTTTATACAGCTGATAAAGCTACTATCATTACTCCGTATAGCTCTCTACAAATTTGCTATCGCAATTGATGCTTCGCCTTTCAGGTGAAACTGCGACAACTTTTTTAATTATATGGCAGCAGAATCTTCAGCAAAACAAGAAAAACAAAGCGCTGCAAAAATTTAAGGTGACTGAAAACACATTTAAAAGTCAGGCAAGCACACGTGCAAGCGTCCAATAAAAGGCATCCAGTCCGGTGTTGTTTCTTGTGCAGCGTCTACACAATACAATGTAGACAGCAGATTATCGCGCAGCAGTGCTGGGCAATTAGAGAAAGGCATTGCGCTCCGCACACTCTGAGAACAATGGCGCCTGTGCATGCACATCGGAGGCTGCAGAACGAGCAATACTGTGGTGTGCGAGGATTACATTATTTGCACCGCATAAAAATGTGTTCGCGCGCAATTCTTCGTTGTAATGCTCGTGAAAACAGCGTCGGCGGTACGGTGTGCCAGTGATGGTGGCCCCGACGATCTTGTGCAAACCGCACCACGTGACTGTATCACAGAACGAGCAGAGGCATCTTCAGAATGGTCCGCACTATAAGCAAGCCCGCTTGCTGCGAAACTGAGCACTGTCGCATTAGAAGCTCCGCTTCTGAAAAAGAAAAAAAAAAAGTAGGCAAATCATACGCTTAGAGCACACCACAAAAACACATCAAATAGAGAACACACCGCAACTCGCCACAGAAAAAAATAAAACTAATTAAAGTACCCCGTGGAGACCAAGCTTTCGTACACCGTTGCTTAGATGTATGGTTACCACGTTTATCATCATCGTGTTGCCAAGCAGAAGTTGCCAGCAAACTGCCATTCGGCCCCGCCCAAAATTCGACCCCATGCACGCGCGAATGTGAGTCATCGTGCTGCCATCATTGTATTCATCTTGTTCGTCCGTGCGTCCTAAACGTTTGTGAACATACCAGTGGCCACTGATTCGTTGATTCACAAAACTCGTCAGCGTGCTGCTAAGAATACGCCTCTGATTGGCACGCGAAGCTATATCCTGCGGTTGAACGTCCTGTGGACACTTGGAAAGTCACTGCGAGGTGCAAGCGAGATCCCTAATTACCACCTCTAACGAAATGTCTGAGAAGTCAGCGAAGCGTTCTCTCCAGACGCTAAATTATTTCCTCTATGCGGACATCTGCGAGAGCTGTGGGGCTTTGGAGGACCCTCGAACTGTCCGTGACCCAGTAATCGGTGAAATGAGGCATTGTTATAAGCTGTTAGTCCAGAGTCCCAGTGGTTACCGAAGCTTACGAAATCGCGAACGTGTATCATTGTGTGGTGATCAATGAGTGAAGCTTCGAACGAGGCCTTATAGTTTCTTTGGCGCTCAGAGGAATAGCGGACGAAAAGACAGCGCGCCACTTGCAGTTATCGCACCCCGAACCTCTGCGTGACCGTTGATCGCTTTATTTCAATCGTTTGGTAGGAGAGAAGTAAGGTGTGAGGGATCGGGTTAAGCAAGCAAGCAAGCAAGAATGAAGGAAGTGAGGAACGAATAGAGCAAGGATGCAAAGAAGGAATCAAGCAAGGAACGAATGAAGGAAGCAAACTGGGAGTAGAGAAGGAAGCGAGCAAGGAGGGATGAAGTAAGGAAGCAAGAAAGAAATGAATTACACATAGTCAATCAAGGAAGGATTAAACGAATCAAGGTCGGAATTAAGGAAGCAAGCAGAGAAGGAAGGGAGGTAGCGAGGCAAGTATATAGAAAGAAGGCAGGCAGGCGTAATGTTTCTCAGGTTTTGTAACGATTCCTTCCTTCGTCCATTAATCTTTTGCCGCTTCCTCATTGGCTCGGGCGCCGCTTCGCCGTATGACGTAGTTATCGCCGCGATAGGGCACTCGGCGGGATGGTAAGAAAAAAAAAAAAAAGTTGTAATCGAAGCAAAATTATTTTGCAAAATACGATCCCCTGGCTTGCAAGCAATCTATATTTTCAGCGCACAATATACACGCGGGAGACCGCGCAAAACAAGAGCGTGCATCCGTGGGGTTGAACGCTATTAACATTCAATGAGCGTTGCCGCTTACACTATATAATATAAGCGCAGGTGATGCGTAGACCGGAATCGCTGATCTGGCACCGGCTGCTTCTAGGCTTATGTCCAACTATTCTACGGTGTACGAGTGTACGCGTTGCGCCAGAAAGTATCGGCATGTAATATATGGTGTAGCGAATTTGAAGGCAGCGTTTCTCGTGCTTGCTGAGCTCGTGCAACGTGCGTGAACTTCCGTGCACACATTTCTCATTTGTTCTCTCTTTCTGTCTCTCCTCAATTTTTGTTTTGTTTTGCGAGTGTATATGCGTTTCTTTATTGGGATGACTGCTCGACATTTAATAGGAATCTTTAAGAAAGCGTGTTCAAAAAATACATTTGTCCTAGCTACCTGGAATAAGGAGGCCGCCCACACCTGGGGCGCACACTGCGCTTGCTCAGAATAAAAGTGTATACTCTCTCTCCCTAGAACTTGACGCTTCGAAGCGGTTAACTGCGCGAAGAGATCAAGACGGAGCGAGGTACACAAACGAAACACTTATGGAGAGGCACTTACGAAGTATTCTTCGAAAGCTTTACTTTCGCTAATTTTGCTGTGTAAGATGTTGATTGCTAGAAGGGAAAATGGGCCTCTCTTATAATCCCTGTGTGGCTTCTGAACATTAAACCCCTTATTTCTGTATTTCGGCCCGCCATCTCGCTGTGGGATTCCTGCACTCAGGCTCAGGATATGCGAAGGTCGTCATCACTCTCAGTATGCAAAGGGCTTCAGATCTCGACAGGTGTCCTGTGTAGACGTGTGTGTTACGTGTTCGCGACACGCTGTACGTAACACACGATAGGTCTTGCTTATATAGCGTTTGTGGAGGCTTCTAAACGCGTGACCATAGCCGTAAGTGTCTGTAAGCCACCACTGTCGACGCTGGAGCGCGCTATGGGCGTCTTGCGCTGAAGTTTGAAGTATAGTAGCGGCGCCTGGTGGCTGCGAAAAACGTCATCTGGGTAGTACCAGCTTGGGTAGTACTGAGCCCTGGCTGTGCCGAAGCACGTTCGTGCGCTCGAGCAGTTCGTACATCGCGGCAAGCTGAAAGACCGCTGCCGTCGCGGCGCGTACCGTCGTGCGCTCGAGCAGTTCCGTACACATGTCTGCTTATCGCTGCTGTGAATTCAGTTACAGCAAGCATTTCCTCGTGTTTGTGCGCCTGAACCTAGCAGCGCGTGCAAACCTCACCTGAAGTTCAACTTCGTTTCACTTGCCAATCGCTTCACTTGCGATTGACACCGCGCTAAAACTTCGCCGCTCATTTCTTGAACGGCGTATACCTATTCGGTGTTGCATAATTTCTTACCTTTACGCAGCGTGCCACCCCTGAAAAAATCTTCGGCGCCCGATATACGCTGAAAGCCGTGGTACAACACAACCGAAAGTGGCGGGTCCATATTGTAAACGTGCTTTCCGAAGCAGACTACCGAGCTCGGTAATACCGAGTTTCGGATTAAGGGCGCTTTTTAGCACCATTTTTGCAGCGCCCCCTCGGCAACGCAGAAGCCCCATACAGCTGTCTCCGGCGTGTCGAATAGAGCTATGGTATATATACGAAAGTTAAGCAGAAAGTAAAGTCCACTTTCACATAACATCTTTATTTACACGCTGGAAGAACTAGGCAGATCACTTTTGTTTTGTTTTTTGCCTCCTGCGCGTCAATGCACTTGTGGTATTGCGCAATCAGCTTCTGTATCCCGTCCGCGAAGGATGTTAATTTTGTTGCTAAAAAAGTCATGCTGGACCTCGTTATCTGACCTGAGCCGAAGTCTGAATATCACGCAATGCGCGTTTTTCTAAAGGCAGAAGATGCGATTCGATAGCGCCAGATCAGCGCTGTACGGAGAATGGGAGAGCGAGCTATAGAGAAGGGAGGAAGGTTAACCAGATGCTGTCTAATTTGCTACTCTACAGGTATGCACGGGGTAACGTCAGAACACACCCAACTTTCGTTTATTCTCGCGAAGCACAAAGTTGCCTTTAGTGAAGGCAACTTTAGTGAAGGCAGGTTTAGCGAAGGCTCGACTAACAGCGGAGCTGCTGTTAGTCGAGCCTTCGCCGTCTGTCCGGTGTCACGCAGGTCACGTGACCGGGGGTGGTATTCTGTAAGAGTCTACCTAGTGGACTGTCCATTTCGGCATTTCTGCGACCGTTGATTCGCTGCAGCTTGACGTGCAGTAAGGTGCCAGCCAGTCTCCTTCCTCCACGTCAAGCTGCAGCGTATCAACGGTTGCCGAAATGGACAGTCCATGCACTAGGTAGACTCTTACAGAACACCACCCCAGGAGAGGATGAGAGCCGCGCTATTGAGGCTAGAAGGGTTCAACCCTTCTAGCCTCTATAGCCGCGCCGGGGGAGGTCAGGTTACGTGACCAGCAGAAGAGAGGCACACTGAGGGAGGAGGCGACCAATGAGAGGCCGCGCTGGGCGCGAGGAGAGGCGATGGGTATAAGAGAAGCTGTGCGGCGCGCCCTTTCGGATAACGGACGCGCATTGCAGTACCAACGAGGCAATGCGCAGAGCTGCTGCCGACGCCGTCCGCGTTTCCCCGCGTTCGCGCCGGACGCGCGCGGTGTCCGTGACTGCAGTCGATGCCTCTGGTGGCGGCTCGGCAGGTTTCGAACTGGACACTCGTCGAGTAGCGTCGGAAGTCGCTGCCTCTTCTCGCCTCGGAACGTTTCAGTATATGTTGCTGTTGTTGATCTGTGTTTACTTGTGTTTACGCAATTGCGTCACGTGCAAAACATGCACCTGTAACACTCGTAACAATCGGTGTAACTAACACAGCTTCGCTGTTCGACCATCTTCACGTAGTGGAAGGGGCGGCGATTTTTTTTTAACTTACCCTCGTATAGCTGTTCTTGCGTCGGTGACAATGGATTTTAACCTTCCTCTCTAGAAAAGCCAACGACCGTAGTTAACAACGCTCCCGAGATGCTTTGCTGCATTTGTTTTTGCAAAAATGGTCTTATATAGTTTTTGCTGTACTGTCTAGACTCCTGACCCTGTTACTTTAATCAGCCTTGCGGTTGGGTTGCTTTACGTATAGCTAGATTTCCAGGAACCTTGCAGCATATGCTGCTGCGAGATACCAACCTATGTCGTGTTTGCTTTTACTATTTTTTTCTTGCTTTTCTCCTTTTTTTTATCGTTGCCATACTGTATAATCTGCATAACCGAGTTGGTCCGCTTTCGCTCAGCGCTCTCAGGCAGAGCGCCTTTTTACGCATGCACGCGCCAGCTCTTCTCTACGCATGCTACCACCAGTCCCTTTTATCTCGCTGCCTCCATGCATGCATACGCGTCCGAGCGGAGAGCGGCGCGCATATATGGATTTCGAGCGGCAGGCTCTCGACGCCTTTCACGCCGTGCCGTCTCGAAGTCCGTGTCTCGGAGAAAGCGGAGCGCTGGCACCTTCAGCACGCACGCACGCGCAGACACACACGCACGCACCGAGCACATGTCGAGCTTGCATGCATGCAGCCTCGTGCGTGCGGCGCTTCGCGTCGCGCGCCAGCTGCCGACGCTGTTATTTCGGTTGGACGAGTGTCCAGCGCGGTCTGTCAAAGTAACAAGTGTATACTACGTGCCCCGAAAGACGTATGGACTTGCAGGAACGTGCGCGAGCGCCTTCGCGGACTCGCGTTCTGTCTCCCCAACCCTGTCTCTCGCTCTCTAGCTTTTGGTCTATCTGTCCCTGTCTTTCTCAGTCTACTTTTCACTTTTTGTCTATCTATACCTCTGTCTCACTGTCGGGTTCTCCCTCTGTCTAGCTTCATCTCTCCCTCCCTCTTTATCATCATCATCATCATCGGCCTATTTTCACGTCCACAGTAGGACAAAGGCCTCTCCCTGCGATCTCCAATTACCCCTCTTTTGCGCTAGCCGATTCCAGCTTGCGCCTGAAGTTGGAATCAAGGGTTGGAATCATTTTATTTCATTATTATATTTATCTTTAAATATATCTCCGTCCCACTGCCCTCCTTTCCCCCTATCTATCTATCTATCTATCTATCTATCTATCTATCTATCTATCTATCTATCTATCTATCTATCTATCTATCTATCTATCTATCTTTGTCGCCCTCCCTCTTTAAATACGTCTCACCCTTCCTCTCTATCCACATGTCTCTCCCTCTCTCAGCGCATCTTCCGTCCTCCCCTCTCCCTCTCTAGGGTTTGCCACGTGTGGCTGACTGTTGCCGCTGATCTTGAGTGGCACGCGCTTGCGAACGTGTCCGGGTTCAGGTAGCAGCGGCAGCCTCGCGCTCAATCTTGCTGCTGCCTCCCCTGCAGGTGTCCCTTCACCTTTCTGCGGGTGCCTTTTCCCCGTTTCGTCCGCAGCTGCTCGTACGCCGTTTGCTGTTGCTTCTGTTGCCGCGGTGGATTTACTGGCCTCCTCCTCGTTCATTCTCCGTTTCTGAACCGACATGCCCCTGCGCACGTTATACCGGCCTGCTTTTAGCGACTTTCTTTCTCTTTTCTTTCTTTCTTTCTTTCTTTCTTTCTTTCTTTCTTTCTTTCTTTCTTTCTTTCTTTCTTTCTTTCTGTCTTTCTTTCTTTCTTTCTTTCTTTCTTTCAGCACGCATGGTTAAGTGCGACGCCTTGCGTGTGCTCCAATTTGGTTTCTCTGCACGCAGTTTCATGTGGATGTTCGGATTGATGTACTGTATCGCCACCCTTAAAGGAAAACCGTAATGTCATTCCAACGCATCGGGGACAGCTCAGGTTTGATGTGGAGGCCTATCAGCAGGTTATCGCGTCAACCAAAATTTATTCCCGACCGAGTTGAAGAAATGATGGAGTCCCGTTGGCTGGTATATACGATAGGCATATATGTTGCCTTTAGTGCAGTCACGTCGTGACTGGACTTCCTTGGGTCTGTGTTCTTTTCATGTGCTTTTTTTTTTTTTTTTAGTGGCGTTATACTCTATAGGACTTGAGTGTTTGACTTATTTATACGAGTTGAATTTAAGTTTCACGCTGATTATATGTTATTTTTCGTGTCTGCGGCCTTCATTACTTCAATGTCTATCTGAATTGGAGTAGCCGCCGCCAGTTAAAGGCGTCAGAATCTCCTAGCCATCATATGTTTAAAAAAAAAATGAGTTGATCAGGCTGTACGTCTTCTAGTGTTAAAGCTATTTTGACTCTGATCCCCTGGTGCGCTCAAAATTATTCCGGAGTCCGCCGCCGACTACGGCGTGCCTCACAATCAAGTTTGGGTTTTGGCACGTAAAACCCCAGAATTAAGTTTTTTTACTTCCCTTTGGCTCCGTCGATCCTCCCATATCTTGACTTCCGGCTGAAACCACAGCTGCGTGCTACTCTGTTTGTAACGAATATCTCATTCGCGATTTTCTTCTTTTTGTGTGTGTGTGTGTGTGCGCGCGTTTTGAAAAATGTGCCGTGACGTGTGGCTTAGCTGTTTCATGCGCACGTATTTGTTTCTATGAGAAAAGTGCGAAGCGTGACATTATGCCGCGGTGTATATATGAACGACTAAAAGAACACCGTTGGTAGAAAAAAAAAAAGAACGAAGTTTTATATATAGGAATATGGAATATATTTCAGATTGTCAGCACAGGTTAGTACTACATGCTGGAATGGACCCGCCGCGTGTTGACTTTCTGCTGTCGAGCACAATGGCAAGGGTTCGACTCCCGAAGTGCAGCCGCATTCCGCGGGGCCGGAATGCGGCCGGGTATTCTGGTTAATTTTCATAATTAATGCAGGACCCTCCACTGTACGGTGTCCCTCGTAATTGACTGTGCAGTGTTGGTGCGTTAATTACGGAGTCATCTAATCTGTGCTGAAATGATTACCTGAACTCCGCCTGTGAAGCTCTGTCGCACGAAGCAGCTTGAACCACACTAATGTGTACAGCGTGTTCAAAATGAAGCTTTACGGAATTTTTAATAATCGCCTGTGGGGCCGGTAGCATAATTCTCATCGTTGAGCTGGGTTATATTCGATGAGGCGGACATTAGTAGCACGAGAAATCGAAACACATGTTCAACTAGTTAACAAAACTTGACTAATGAACTTCTTAGTTAATTACTTTATGACACATACTGTAATTTACGAATTGTAGCCGGTGAGTTCGCAAGACGCATCCACTTTGAAATGAATCTCCAGGATGACACCAGTTTCGAGATATTATTTCCCAAAGTTGGGACGAAATACATGGGCCTTCCAGTTACTTTTGTGCTTCAATGTATAAAACAGCATTTTGGTAAAAAGTGGAACAACAGTGCATTTTTACGGCGAGTTTGATAGCGCATATCTCCAAACTGGTGTCATTCTGTAAATTCATTCCAAGTGGATATATCGCCTGACAAGCTCACCGGCTACAATTCGTAAATTGCAATGTGTCGTAAAATAATCAACTAAGAAGTTCATTACGGATATTTTGTTAATTAGTTGAATATGTGTTACGATTTCTTGTGCTACTAATGTCCGCCTCATCGAATAACCGAGATCAATGATAATCATTCTGCTACATGCCACAGGCTATTTCTAAACATTCCGTAAAACGCTTAAAAATGAACACCCTGTATATGTTACATATATCGCGCCCATGGAAGCTGTAGATTTTTTTCCCCGCTTAAGCTATCATGTTTGAGTTTCATTTGCATGTCATTATCACTAAAAATATCAGACGCTGAAGATGAACAGATTAGCGCTGAAGTACCCTCTGACGGATGTTTGCCGACACCTCGGTGCCGTAATTAAGGGCGAACTACACGTACGCGCGCCGGCGCGCGTAAGCTCGCGCTCGCGCGCCTTGCTTATACCATGCCTCGTGAGTAATTGCGTCGTTTGAACCTACAAGACGCGCGCCAACGCGCTCCCACTTGGCATACTATATTTGCCTTGGTTAAGGACAAGTTAAGGACCGCACAAAGAGCGATGGAACGAAAAAATGATAGGCCTAACGTTAAGAGACCGGGAGAGAGCGGTGTGGATCAGAGAACAAACGGGAATAGCCGATATTTCTAAGAGAAAAACGAAATAGGGTTGGGCAGGCCGTGTAATGCGTAGGATGGATAACCGGTGGACCATTAGGGTTACAGAATGGATACCAAGAGAAGGGAAGCGCAGTAGAAGGTCGGCAGAAAACCAGGTGGGGTGATGAAGTTAGGAAATTTGCAGGCGCAAGTTGGAATCAGCTATAGCGCAAGAGAGGGGTAATTGGAGATCGCAGGGTAATTGGAGATCGCAGCTTGCGCCTTCGTCCTATAGTGGACATAAATATAGGCTGATGATGATGATGATGATGATCTCGTTGATGTTAGGCGTAACGTTAAGATAAATAAATGGAGCTGGGCAAGCCATGTGATGCGTATACGGCAGATAAGCGGTGGACCATTAGAGTTACGGAATAGGTGACAATTGGGAAGGGAAGTGCATTTTCGAGGACTGCACAAAATTAGCTGTAGGGTTGATGAAAGTGCCAAATTTGCAGGCGCAAGTTGGAATCAGCTATAGCGCAAGACAGGGGTAATTGGAGATCGCAGGGAGAGGCCTTCGTCCTGCATTGGACATGAAAATAGGCTTATGACGCTGTACACTTGCAGTTCTCGTATATACGGTATGGAGCTCTTGCTTTGCCCAGGGGGCGCTGCAAAAATGGTGCTAAAAAGCGCCCTCAATCCGAAACTGGGTAGTACCAAGCTCGGTCGTCCGCTTCGGGAAGCACGTACGTTTACAATATGGACCCGCCACTTTCGGTTGTGTTGTACCACCGCTTGCAGCGAATATCGGGCGCCGAAGATTTTTCCATGGGTGGTATGCTGCGTAAAGGCAAGAAATTTTGCAACGCCGAATACGTGTACGCCGTTCAAGAAATAAGTGGCGAACTTTTAGCGCGGTGTCAATCGCAAGTGAAGCGAGTCACGCACGTGCGAAGTTAAACTTCAGGTAAGGTTTGCACGCTGCTAGATTCAGGCGCACAAACGCGAGGAAATGCTTTCTATAAATGAATTCACAGCAGCGATAAGCAGACATGTGTACGGAACTGCTCGAGCTATACACTACACTTACAGCGCCAATCGGACTCATTCCGCAGCCTTGCGCTCAACATTATAGGCAGCTTGCGCTGACGCTTTATTCCGCAATCGACAGCAGCGCCAGAACACGTGGCCTGTAGCGAGAGGTGGCAGCAAAATATGAATGACGCGATAAACATTCGCCCGGACAGCTTGCTTTGTCACGGAAAGTGTAAGAAGTCTTGTTTACAATCGAGATCAGAAGCGCAAGCATTGCCGAAATGAAGCTCTGCAAGCCGTAGTCCGGAACTCTCAAGACAAGCGATGAAGCGTGGGTTCGATCTGGCCGCTTTTTAACGTCGTCTCATTTTCTTCGCACTCCTGGCGGCCGGTGTCGGCGACACTGGGGTGATAAAATGATGATTTATTGGCATTCCCTTTGAAACGGGGCGGTGACAAATAGTCGCCTAGCTTGCCTGTGTTAATCAGGCATGCTATACATGGTTTTCATTCTTGCATTTGTTTGTATTCATCTCCTTTATCTTTTTTTTTCTCTCTTCCTAAAAAACTTCTCTATATTGTACCGCTACTTATGCATATGTAACGGATCCGGTCGTGTCAGACCAGCCTGAGCCTCAAATAGCAAGGCACTAAATTTCCTTCATGTTATCGTAGTTTCCGTTCTTTCTTTATTCCTATTCTTGTAAATCTTCATCGTGTTTTTTTTTTTCAATTCTTTTTTCTTTTACATTCTTTGCATCCATTTCACTATATCTATTTCTCACACTTTCTTTTTGATGAATCCTGGATGTGTATTTACACTTTTAATTACCCTGTACGTGGTTGCCAACTTTCATGACCTCTTCCTCCATTCTATGTCCACGCTTTTCAGGTACACATACTATGCGCACTTTAGCCGCCCATGTATTGTGATCCATGTTCCTGGGTCTTTCTTCAAAACTATTAATTTTGCGCTGTGCTGATAAATGAGAGCGTCGTAGTGCCTGCCCTCTGGCGGGTGCATATATACAGGGCGGGTGTGCTAGAACACCTAATAAGCATTCAAGCAGTAATTCCGAACTCGATGCTCGCTCAGCACGACAAGCGGACTCGACCCGTTTCTTGTATGGGGCTCATATGTAAACGCCCTGTCATGTCAAGGCTAGAAGTCTATTGGTTGCTCTGACTGGGGGGCGACAGCATGGCGAATTCCAAGCAAGCGCATGTAGCTATATATAGCTTGGCAGGTATAATATGTACTGCATGCCGTCGGCCCCCGCTTGCCGCAACACTAAATTACGTTTCTCGCCTTTTGTTTTTCATCCCTTAATAAGCGTTTTTGTCTCTCTTAAAGTGTCACTTTGGCAGCACGCAAGCGGAAATAGAGAGCGACAGCCTTTACACTTTAGCGACAAGCTTGCCCGTGGCACAGAAATACGACGTGTACGCTCTCCACGGCTGCGCATCACACACAGCTGTGGGACACTCCACATGTTCACAGCCGAAGCTTTTGTGTTGTTTCTATCGTTCAGTCAAGACGCGCGTTCTCGTAGCGATCGAACGCTCCGTCGCCACTTACCAACATCCGATCACCGTAATAGAATTTCTTCTTGGGCATGTCGGTAGGGTTTCAAACACCCAGCAGCAGTCCCCTGGGCGCTATATTCTGCACGCCGTCGAATCCCGCCATATTTTCGAATTCGCCATCTTGCGACCTCTGATTGGCTGACGGGACTGCTACGGCCTCTCTCATTGGATCAAAACGCCGACAATGGCGGGATGTAACAGTGCCCAGAGCAGGCAGCCCCCGACCAGGAGGCACGGGTTCTTTCTCCGTGCAGGAGGCCGAACTCCCATGGCGGAAGGAAAAAAAATATATATAACTAGGAGGGAGCGTCACGTGACAATTTTGAAGCCTAGTCACAGAAACTGTAAATGCTTATGGACAAATAAGCCCTTGCCACGTGATCGGCTAGCGGTAATTTCTAACCGATGAGCTCGCGGTGAGTATTGGGGAGCGGAGAGCTACGGGCGGCGAGGGCCGACTGAGACGCGCGATCGCCACTACAATCTACCACGAACCAAACAATGCCTTGAAAGTTCCGTCAACCTAAAAGAACACGCAGGTGTTCCCCCAAGGAAAACGGGCGGGGTCAGAGGAGGCTGGCTCGCCGACGCTAGCTGCCTGACGTCATACCTTCCTATAGTCTTTTTTTTTTTTTTTTTCTCCCTCCATGCCGAAATCTCGCATGGAAAGTTTGATGGAATCTATAGGCTGTAGTACATTGCATCGTCGTCCACTCTATACATGGACGAGTGCGCGAGATTTTCGTGGAAATATGCGCACGGATTACCGCGTTATATATCCGCGGCTTCGGCAGGGTCACGGTGGTTGAGAGCAAGCCTTGCGGGGCGTGGCGTTTAGTTTCCCAGGCGGAGCTGCAGTGCCGGTTATCGCTGTGCGCACGTCGTTGGGAACAGCTAGCTGGATCGTGTTGCTAAATGCGCGCGAGTTACTATATAGTAGTTCTTGCGAAACGCAGTACTGTGACTGCGGCCGCTGCGACGTTGCGTAACTTGTCGCGCCCATCTTGCCGCATGTTGTTACGTCACCTGCCATTGCAGGCTGCTCGCACGCACGCGCGTTCTTTAGTGTGTGTGTGTTCGTCCGCTGGGGAAGCTTCCTAGCGCAGCTTTTCAGTCGACTGCCTCGCGAGATGATTTCACAAGCGCATTCCTCCCTCTTTTTTTTTTTTTTTCTTTTCTCAATTCGACATTGCTCGGGATTATAAGTTAAACAGTGCTCGTGTGCAGGTTGCTTTGAAAGCTACCTTGGTGGTTCGTACAGCCTTGCAGTTATATAAGCCGAAGAAACAAGCTGACGAAGTGCTCGCGGAGAGACGAAGTCGATTCTGTCGGATACACTAACAGGAACCGCCGGCAGGGTATATGCCGAGTGCTTCAAAGAAGACGTTTAAATAATCCGAATAATCATAACGTAACAGCCGTGAAGAGGTATCAGTCGCGCTGACGGACGTGATAATTGCTAATGGGTGAATGAAATGACTGAAACTTGCAAATTAACTTGATAAAAAAGGTTTGCATGTATGTAATGAACGTTGTAGCCACGTTATTATAAGCCACTCTTGACGTCCCGTGACCGAGGTCCTGAGAAATGCGCACGCGAAATGCGAAACGCAATCAATGCAGGGTGTCAATTTTCCGATTATATAGCACGTAAATAAACTCGGGAATTGTGATTTTGATTTGCGAATATCGGTTGATGCATTCTTTAGCGATTATCAGGTATAGATATTTAGGTCCACCGCCGCCACGATTGATACGTTCCCGAAAAAAAATCCTCTAATAATAACTGCTGCGATTAATCTGATAATCACTAGTCTTCCGTGAACTATAGTACCTAGTACCCGGTATGAACTCGGCACAGCGCATGTTACGTGAGGCAGCTGCTGCGTGGTCGCATCGCTTTTTAACGTAACGACAGAGCGTGCCCAGGAAAATATGATATTTCGAATACGCAGAATCTAAACTATTCAAATGCGTAAGCATTTCTATGCTTACCCAACGAGGAACCCCGTCTGTCC
Organism: Dermacentor silvarum; assembly: GCF_013339745.2. Lineage (NCBI taxonomy): Eukaryota > Metazoa > Arthropoda > Arachnida > Ixodida > Ixodidae > Dermacentor > Dermacentor silvarum. The sequence goes on along the minus strand of NC_051156.1, from coordinate 188,525,081 downwards.
GTCCGTCCCGCAAGACGATCTCTTTCCAGACAGCAGCGGGCGAATTCACCTTCGTGCTTCCTCTCGCTTCAACGCCAACTAAGCGGCGAGAACACAGCGCGCACGAAGCTATCAGCACTCGGCGCACTCTGTCCCCATCGCCGATCGCTTTCAAGATAAGGCCCGCGCGGCTGCAACCGCGCTCGTCGCTCGCTCGCACCGTCGCTTATCTCCACACGGCTCTGACCTTTATGCGCCGTGCATTCGCCGCTCAGTTTCCGTTGAAGCGATAGACCGCACGTACCTTCGCCCGCTGCTTGCTGCCAGCGTTTTGATAGTCGTTGTCTGCAGTCATTCAGTGTGATCTATTCATGTTTGTTTGTGCGCGCTCACACCACGCTTGTTCATTCAGTTAGTAATAGTCGGGCCACATTTTCCAACGCACGCTACACATGCAATGCTGCCCGGATCGGCAGTGCAGCGCTACAGGTGTGTCCCTTCGCACGCGCGCTGCCCACGGGAAGCGCTTCTCATCAACACCACCGTTTCACAGGCGCCTTCTCGTGGTCATCGAGTCTCTCTTCATGTCGGTCTACTTACGCCGCAGCACACCTGCTTACTTGATCAGCTCATGTTTACTACAATTCATATTGCTACCAAAGCCGCTCACCTTACTTCGTATGGCATTGCTGTGTTGCTATCGCATTCATTGCTTCGCCCTTAGGGCGAAACTGTGACATTTTTTTTTTTTTCATGCATGCCTGCTGTATTTTTTCAAAAATTTCTAATGTCAAAGTGAACTACAGCGCAAGCGAATGACATTTAGAAACTGCTTCGGAGTGAGTCGAATATCCGTAAAAATATTTCAGTTCACAGCGCACCTGCGCACTCTCGGGGCCGGTCGTTGTCATTACAGTCGTGGCCGACTTTGGAAACGACCCGAGATGCCTATACGTGGAACAGCTTGATAGTGCAGAGCTTTAGTTTGTCTCTGTAACATATGCGCATTGCCCGTAGAACGCCGGGTTACCGTAACGGGGAGCAGTCGGGTTGGTGGCGCCACCCGGGGGCGTGGAGTTTAACCAGCGAGGTCAAAGAGCTATCATTGCAGTGAGGAAACATATTTTAATTCCCTGCTGGTGTAAAAAGTGTTCACCGCGACATAATCGAAAACGTGCTTTTTTTTTTTTTTTTTGGCGAGAGCATTTGTGTAAAACAAATTTTTGCAATGCGTTCTCGTTGGGCAAAGCTTCACAAGATGCCGCTGCCGGCGTTGTCACTTCCATCCGTGTCTCCGGTTATGCGGTATTCCGTGCAGGGACGTTATACGGGCAAGCTAAAGCTCTCATAGTTCTTTATAAAACGCGCAGACCGTTCGGTGTCCGTTCGGTGCAGAAAGCTACTTATAGAAGTTCTGGGGCGCAATCACCGTGACGATCAAATTGACCAATCGTGTGCGGCTCGATGGAACGGACCGCCTCCGTTCCATTTTGGAACGCGTACAAGATCGCGCCCCTCGTATTTTTCCTTTAATGAGCTAATGCCTTAATGGTTGCTGCATTACCGTTTCTTTTTTATAACTTTGTATAACTTACCGTTCCTTTGTAACCCACTCCTTTCTACAATGCATTTTCGTTTGAGGGTATTTGGAATTAAAAAAAATGTCGCAGTTTCGCCCGAAAGGCGAAGCATCAATTGCGATAGCAAATTAGTAGAGAGCTGTACGGAGTAAGGATAGCGGTTTTATCAGCTGTATAAACTTGGACATGCAGCAGCACCAGCAAGCACCAGCAACGCGCAGAGCTGTTGTCGATGCCGTCGGTGTTTTGCCCGCGTTCGCACCGAACGCGCGCGGCATTGGTGACTGTTGCCGGTTCCTCTGGGGGCGGCTCGGAGGTTTTCGACAAGATCAGAATGGGACGCTCGTCGAGCAGCGTCGGAAATCTTGACCACCTTCTCGCCTCGCAACGTTTTTATATAAATGCGCATGTGGTGCCGCAGCTAAACGTCGCCTCCCCTCCCTCCCGTCTCCCCACGGCCTTTCGCGCGATAAAAGAAGTCGCGTTTGCTCTACATATATGGTGATTGTAAAGGAGGAAAGAGACGCTTAATTCTGCAGCCCTTCAGGGAGCACAGCGCAGAACGCGCGTTTGCTCTCCGACGTGCGTTCGCTCCCCGTGAAAGCGCGCGTCCCTCGCCGCCTTTCACTCGCACATACAGCGTTCGGAGCGTGGCGACGATTTCATCGCCGTTGACGTCATACGGAACCTCACGGCGACGACGACGCCGACGGCAGAAATCCGCTTTGGAGTGTCCAGATAATTGCTATCGCAATAAAAATAAACTGGGTGTGTTTATGCTTGGACGCTAATAGAGAAACTTCAAAAGAATTGCTGAGGAACTAGCCTGGAGGGTTCCGAGGTCCTTCTCTGCGCAAAAGCATACGCAAGAATACCGTGACGTCGCAGTGATGTCAGCGTCTCCGCTTGTTCGACGGAAAATTCAAAAAAGGAAGCTTGGGCCTTTTCTTTTTTTCTTCTTTTTTTTTCCCCTTGCTGATAAGTTGCCTTTTTTCGCCTTTCACGATATCTGTCTGGTCTGGTTTAGTCTTTCTCTTCAGTGCCTCTTTGTGGCAACCGAAGTGGTATTCGGATATGAGGATGGAGTGCATGGTTCTCGTCTTCGTTGTATCTGCCGATGTGAATCAGTGGCTATGTCGTTGTGCTTCTGTCTGAGCACGAAGGGGCGGGTTCGATTCCTAGCTGGCCGCCTTCCGACGTGGGCAGATTGCAATAAGGCCTTTGTATTGAGGTTCTGGGAACCCGGTGGTCATAATCAATCCGAAGCTCTCCACTGTATATACTGCGAGTATTCTGCGTATATTCGCTCTTGAGATCTCCGGTGCTGGGCGAAAGCCGAGCAGCCCCAGAGTATGTGTTGCTGATCCAGCAGCTGGTTCCCTGGACCGGGAGCGGCAAGTGGCTGATTGCCAGTTCTGGAGGCGCATCCTGGCGCGGCAGGCTGATGTCACTGCTGTCTCGATCCGTGACGATGCGTCGCAAGCGTGTGTCCTCAGCACGGGTTAACCTCCCCGGCCGCGGTGTACAGGATTTTCCTGGAGGATGTTCCGGAGCGCGGCCCTTCGAGCCGCCTTCGCCTCCAGCTGCCAGGACTATGTCCGGGTCGATGGGGTATGGGTCGTCAGACACTCGTGGCCGAGTCTCTGATGGGCAGGAAAGAAGCTCCGTTGCCACCAAGTCGGCCATTCGGTCGCCATACAGCGACCCCAGCGTGACCTGGTATACATGCGAGGCCGACAGTGTGGCCAGCCTCGTCGGCGATTCGCGTACCGCCCTGTGTATCGAGGGAACAGCGCCATTGCGCGTGTCCAGCCTGGCGCAGGCCTTTATGGAGGCTTGTGGGTCTTCGTAAACAGTGCGCTGAGTGAAGGCTTCAAAAGGAGGCTTAAGGACGGCGTCGCATGCAGCGGATATCGCAGCCAGTTCCGCCGTTAATGGGCCGTTGCGACTGGGTTTGTCGCTGAACGCTTTGGCACTGAGCTTTGCACGTGTATACGCAGTCGTGTATTCGACGTTATAGCGGCGTCTCCTCCCCCGGTCCTTGGTGTGTACGGTCCTTGGTATATACGCGAACGGGCAGCTTGTCCCTGTTCGTGTGTCTGCGCAAGTGCGGTGGGAAAGGAAGTGCAATTTGTCCCTAATAGCCCATAACGAGTTATTATGTCAGGTTAGATGTAAACAAGGCTACAACGTCCACGCGTGCGTGTTTCTAACTGCGTTGCTGTGGCAGTGACGTCATTGAAAAGCAGGATGCGCCGCAGGTTGATGCGCCTTTCAAGGGTATAATACTCAATGACCATGGCTTGTGGAACGTGCAGCGTTTGTCGAAAGAAAACGAAACTACTACGTGTTATACGTTATACTGTGAAATCCGCCCCTTTAATAGTCTTAAGATTGTGTGCTTCCCGCTGCTTTGTTCTTGCGCAAGTTTCTCAGCAATATCGCCATCTTTATGGCCCGCGTCGTTCAATATAACACTTTGCGCCACGCTCGCTGTAAGTCCAGCACCGCGACCAATGGTCTGAGAACATGTACGGTTTCGTCTGTACCATTCTTGTATTTTGTTACTTGCGGCGTCAGACCAGCTTCGTATTTGAGGTCGGCTTGTCCGCAAGACTGACCAGCCAGCCGCGCGGTCGCCCGTGCCAAGGCTTCCAGCGTCGTCCTCCGTCGTGGCCACCGCTCGCAGCTTCAGCTGTAGCTTGCGTGAGGGTCTTGCGTGTCAGGGAGGACTTTCCCTTCCGCGTCCAGGGGGGAAAAGATTATAAAAAAACGATACGCGTGCGACGCCGGGGCTCTTCGATTTATTGCGTGCCAACTCGCCGTACTTGCGCTTATTTGTGCATACCTGTTTTTGTTTGTTTTCCTGACCGCTCAAAGGTGGTGTCCTCGCGGCACACGGAAGTCGGCCTTCAGTCGCGTCCCAAAACAAGACCGCCGCCGCTGCCACCTTGTCCGTCCGCGCGAATGGCAGCAAGCCGACGCGTGATTTAGTATATGTATACACGCATTGCAATTTGCGCGCCTGCGTGAGATATCACGTGCAGCGCGGCATGCTGCTGATGGCGTTGCAAAGTTCACGCTCTAAGTGTGTTACGCCTGCGGTCGATAGGATATGTACGGTGTATTAGAGTGTTTTGTACGGATGGGATGTTTCACACATTCGCGCCACCTTGGCCCTGAGTGGCGCTGGTGAACACCCTCAGAAACCTGCTCTGAGTAACTCTACTTGAGAGTAGTAAGAAAAAAAAAAAGAAAGAAAAAGGAAACACGAAACCGGGAAGGAAATAATTTACGATAACTCAAAGGGCAGCTCTTTACTTTTCGAAGCGAGATGCAGGATTCCTTAGAACGCGCACTTACAAAGCGAGGTATAACAATGAAGAAGAAGCATGTGCTTGCTGCGATAAAGCTATAGGGAAACGATGGAGCATGTTTTAGTAGAATGTGAAGATATCTGCACCAGCGGTCGATTTAGGCTCTTCTCCTTGATGCCCTTGGGTTCAGCGATAGCAGGGGAAAAGTAAACATGTCCGCAATAGAGATTAGTAAGAGGCGATCGGAAGTTTGGGGGAATGAGGGGAATGCCAGGGGAATGTGTCCCTAGAAGAGAGAGGGCGGGAAAAAGAGAGTTCGGGAAAAGGGGGACTATCGGTTATTCTAATGTGCGCATGAAGTATTTCGTAGAAGTCGTCAAGCAATGCAACGTTGCGAAGATAAGCAACCAACAAGCCTGGCGCGTTGCCCATATAGTTGTATTGAACAAGACATTGACCTATCTATGTAAAGGGGTTCTCAGTTTTAAGGGTGCCCAAGATTTTTTTTTCTCCGCTTGACTTTCATTATATGTTATTTGGTCTCTATATAGCCAGGACATCATGTAATGAGATATGTTCAACCGTTTTATATATAGCGCCACAGTTGTCGCAATAAGTATAGGCGGAACAACTTGCAGCACTAGCGGTAAACTGGAGTGTGCAGTTCGTGCAAACACAAGCGCTTATAGGTTGTTTTATTTGCGTAGCACGAAACTGGCGGTTTAGAATGACGGCAAGCTGAGCAAGTTAGTAGTAGGATCTCGGTTTGGCGTTTGTGTTAGCATGTCCATTCGTCCTGTACATGTGTGCGTTTTTTTTTTTTTTTTTACACCAAATCTTTCAAAACCATATGACTGATAGTTGGGCAAGTCAGAAGAGATTCATTAATAACTGATGCGTAGAAGGAGCGAGATCAGAAACAACGACCGAGAAAACTAGAAAATTATAGTCAGATGACAAAAGATAGCTAAATACGGCCACGTTGTCGAAATCTCGTTAAGGTCATCCGCACCAACACGAGGCGATAAAGGATACAACTCATATTACCCGTACAGTTAAGAACAACCTAAAAAAAAGGAAACTTCCATTGGTCACCTGACTGTCGAATGTAGAATAAGGCCTCCACGATTTCTCGAGTCACTTAACATTCCCTAAACAGAATATTTGTCCCCCCCCCCCCCCCTTTTTTTTTTTTTTTAATGCGAGATTCACAGTACACTTCGATGACCGGCAATGTTGACCAACGACGAGAATACGTATTGTTCTATTTAACAGATAGTACGTCCTCTTTGAATCGTACATTTATGCACCTTCCGGTCGTTCTTTGCTCGTGTCCTCGTTCCCTTTCGCCTATCGGTTATAACAAAAGCGCGAAACTGCTGTACGGCAAGCGTCTTTTGCAGCTCACGGCGGGAGCTCTGTCCCCGGACCGTTTGCACCCTGTCGTGTCAGGTGTGTTCCCCTGTGGCCGTGAGCAGGGTCGTAGCACCGACACCGTTAAAAGGAGGCCGCGGAGGACGATAACGAACAGTTCCGATAGCGTGCATAGTTTGACGAGCCGATGGTGCACGCACGTGGTCCTAATGGCGGAATCTATCCTGTGTTGTGCAAATAAGGCCCAGCAGTAAAGGTTCCTTCGGGGATCTATGCTTTGTGCATTGACCCTGCAAACTGGACACTGTAAACCTATCCGGCCGCAAAATACGTACACCCGTGTACACGCCAAAGCATTGAGAAAAAATCGCTTTATTATTATTATTATTATTATTATTATTATTATTATTATTATTATTATTATTATTATTATTATTATTATTATTATTATTATTATTATTATTATTACCTTTTCTTATTTTTTTTCTTTGCAGAAACACTGATCCGCACACTTTTGAACACGGGTGTACACATCCGCGCCAATACGAAAGGGTATACAGTTAACGCATTCAGACAGCGATTCATGCAAACGGTATCAGTTGAGCACCTCACCCAGTGTCACATGCTGCATAGTTTCTTTGTGTTGAAGAAACCTGCTCGTGGATTCTCTATCTTTATTTCACTGCAGGAAACGTGTACGATCACTGGCTTCAAACGCAAAACTATAGTGTTCGTTTTCACGATCGGCGCGACTTGACCTGCAGCTGTACAGATATGGCGCTATAAGAAAGAGGCGCAAGGTGGCACTGTTCCTTTTGTCGTTCTTCTTGTTTCGAAATGAGAAAAAAAAAAAAACTATTGGCGATGGGGAGCAGCATTATGTACACAAATTCCCTAGCGCACGTATACTCTGGGTGTATTGTTAGCAAGCCTTCGTTCTAAGTGGTTTCACATACTTTCTTCTTGCATGTTTCATCGCCCTTAAGTGGTCTTCCGTCTTGATCTCCGACCGCCATGCTCAGCGCGGTGGCGCCACCGCGCTTGATTAATTTTACGCGCTCACGGAAAACTGTCGTTCACCGTTTGTTGCCCTCTGGTGTCCGAGCCACATCACGCGCGATTCTCATCTGCTGATGCGCATGGTCATTTTTCCGCGCACGTGCAAAAAAATAATAATAACAATATCGTATAGAATCGTGCAAAGGCCGTACTCCCCCCCGCCCATTAAATTTTGACGAGATGCGGCCCTTACAAGGGACCGAACCTTTTTGTCAAAGTGGTGCCGGCCCAGACACCCCGACTGTCGCGCCATCTACTAGCGGCACGCGTAAGTACGCAGCGCGCGAAAATTCGTCGATGTTCGCGCGCGGCATCGGGACACCGAACACGATTGCTTCTCCGTTGGCAGTTTTTATTTCTCAGAGTTCTGGGATGCCAAGTTGGGGGTGCGGCCCTTACACGAGTCTATACGGTAAGAGGAGTGCGTGAATAATCGAAGTTTCGCATGGGAATAGGGGTGAGGCGAATATTCGAATACGAGTAGAGTATTACAATTTGGCGCTCTTTGACCAGAACTGGCCCCTTTGCGTCACAAAATCCCAGTAATCAATCAAATCAATAGAATATTACACATTGACTACTCGTATTCGGAACTGATATATTCGGTATTTTCGAACGCTTGAAGCTAACCAAATATTTCGCGACAACCGACTGTCTGGTTACTGTAGTCCCCCGTCTGCTATAAGCAAACTTTTGCAAATTATGAGAAAGTGAAACAACGACAAAGGTTTTCAAGCGAATGGAGAAACAAAATTGATTTTACGCGCGTTTCGCAGCGGATATGCCTGCACGCACGCCTGTGACTGTCGCTTATAGTCTTTCATTTATTGTTTTTGGCAATCTGGTCATGTACCAGTTTCACCTTTTAACCAGTGTGTTTTCCTGCCAACGTGCCGTTTTACACGTGTCTACTGCACACACGTTTCTCAGCAGGTTTTTCACCTCTTTTCTTTCCTTGTCTTCTTTGTACAGCTTCTGATCTTTTTTTTTCCCGCAACCATTGATTTGGCATTTTAGGAAAGCTGGTCATGGGGCAGCAGCCATTAATTCTTGGAAAGCTTGTTTGCAACCAGGCTCTAGCGATATTGGGGCGCTATTCGAGCAGTTACTTTTTAAAGACAATTACCGATCTTGCGTTTAAAAGTGATCCTAATTGTCCCTAGTATTTAGCTGTCTTTTTTTCTTTTCTCGCTTGCGTGGTATCTATAATACCGAAGTAAATATTCCTGCTGTACATGTATGTGCGTCTTCGTTTGACTATTTGATATTCCATACTCGCTGTTCGTGTTCGATTCGTATTCGGGGGAAAAAGAACTGATATTCGCTCACCTTTAGAGAAAAAAAAAAGAAAAGAAAGAACGACTGCTTCTTAGCTTTGCATCTCGTAATATATATATATATATATATATATATATATATATATATAGTTGAGTCAAGACAATCGGTACTGTGGTAGCCGAAGCTGAAGCAGCGGGCCTCTCAGTCGACATGGTCGAAGGGCCCACGAGGTTTCCGCTTCGAAGTTCCGTGATGTGCTGGTGATGTACCCCGCACTTCCACCAAGATGTTACGGGGAGATTTACAGAAAAGGGGGTTTATTCACACTATGTACAAGGAGACTAAATGTTGGCCATGTATGTTTCTGCCGACCACCACGACTGGGACGTTGCACTACCGTTTGTGACATTCGCGTACAACACTTCCAGGCATGAGACCGCTGGCTATTCGCCGTTCTTCCTCTTATACGGTCGAAACCCTACATTGCCTATGGACACCCTGGTGCCTTCTTCTGGGTGCCCACCCACTGAATACGCTCAAGAGACCATTGCACGTGCCGACCATGCACGTCAAGTTGCTCGCACTCGATTTTCTGAGTCCCAAATCCACCAGCAGTCTCGCTACAACAGCCACCACAGGACCACCCACTTTGTCCCTGGATCGCTCGTTCTCCTGTGGTCCCCAGCACGACGCGTTGGCTTATCCGAAAAACTGCTCTTCCAGTACACCGGTCCATATCGCGTGTGCCGCCAAGTGACTGATGTCACTTATGAAATCGCTCCACTGCTGCCTTCGTCATCCTCTGCTCCTCTCCGCAAGGACATTGTACACATTGTCCGTCTCAAGCCCTATCGTGCCCCGGACACCCCTTAATACCTTGTGTGCTAGGTTTTTTTTGTTGTTTTTTGTTTTTTTCATGTATCCTTCGTTCACCTGCACCGAGTCGGTGCTTTCGCCGCCGGAGGGTAGTGTTATGAGCCAGTTGTCGGGCAGACAAAGAAGATGCTGAAGCATAGAGCCGAAGAGACGAGGAAGAGGTGAAACTGTGGTTCGCCATCTTTGTTGTTGTTGGCCAACATTTAGTCTCCTTGTACATAGTGTGAATAAACCCCCTTTTCTGTAAATCTCCCCGTAACAATATATATATATATATATATATATATATATATATATATATATGGTAAAATAGCCCTACAGAGAATTCTCGGCGGAATATTTTGCGCGCTATATGCGAATAGGAGGGCACCAGACACAAGTCGCGAAATGATGTTTTCTATACCGGAAGTTGAAAAAATGCACCGCCACTGTGCAGCTCGACGGAAGTGACGCAGAAACCGCCAGTGCCACCGAGATCAGTCGCTGGCACCGCCCGATCTCTAAGGCTATGTACCCGCCCTCTACCTGCCGGCCACTCAAACGTGCCTACTTGCTTCTTCACACGCATACTACAGAATAATGTGTAGCAGCGTGTAGAGAAACCGAGAAAGTGTAAGAGTAGGGTTGAAGATTAATTCGCAGAAGACAAAGGTAGTGTTCAATAGCCTGGCAAGGGAACAAGAATTCATGATCGCCAGTCAGCCTCCAGAGTCTGTGCAGCAGTACGTTTATCTTGGTCATTTACTCACAGCGGAACCCTGATCACGAGAAGGAAATTCATAGAAGAATAAAATTGGGCTGGAGTGCATACGGCAGGCATTACCAAATCCTGACTGGGAGATTACCATTGTCGTTGAAAAGTGTACAATCATTGCATTCTACCGGTGCTAAAGTATGGGGCAGAAACTTGGAGGCTAACAAAGAAGCTCGAGAACAAGTTAAGGACCGCACAAAGAGCGATGGAATGAAAAAATGTTACGCGTAACGTTAAGAGAGCGGTGCGGATATGAGTGCAAACGGAGACAGCCGATATTCTAGTTTAAATTAAGAGAAATAATAGAAGCTGGGCATGCCTTGTAATGCGTAGGGCAGACAACCGGTGGACCAGTAGAGTTACAAAATTTGTGCCAAGGGAAGTGGGAAGTGCAGTCGATGACGGCGGAAAATTAGGTGGGGTGATGAAATTAGGAAATTCGCAGGCCCAAGTTGGAATACGCTAGCGCAAGACAGGGGTAATTGGAGATCGTAGGGAGAGCCCTTCGTCCCACAGTGGACATAAATATCGGATGATGATGATAATGATGATGATCTATTGCAGTACATGCGCATGCACTGTCCTCCTGAACAAGTGCGCAAGCAACACAGACATGCAGCTCGCATCGAAATAATACGATAAGGTGCTAAGCATCTGCTATCCATTGCGATGCATATGCGCACTGTCAACACCACCTAGATAGCACAAGGCCATGCAATCTAATGGGGATGCTGCCGCGTAAGCTACAGTGATTTTGACGTCACCGCTTTCGTCACGCCAGCCTTGGCAATGGAAATTTCGGGCGAGGTAGCATGACGTCATAGATCGGAGTGCGTAGGCCTGTGCTGTCTAGGTGGTGTTGGCACTGTCCTGAAGCGCTTGTCCTGGCTCGACCTCTGCTTTGTTCTTACTGCGCTGCGTATGCTGTACAGAGGGTATAACGATGAATCACCAGCCTACCCAAACCTCACTCACTCATTCACTCACTCACTCTATATATTTATCTCTGTCCATCTCTGTTTCTATCTCTGTCTATTTCTACCTCTGTCTCTATATCTATCTCTCTATTTCTCTATCCATATCTATCTATCTATCTATCTATCTATCTATCTATCTATCTATCTATCTCTTTCTCTATCTATCTATCTCTTTCTCTATCTATCTCTTTCTCTATCCATCTGTATCTCTGTCTCTCTCTCTCTCTCTGTGTGGCGAGAACCGCTGTGGTGCCCTATAACACTCTGCAGCTGTTCCGTTTGGAATGCTATCGTTCCTGCAGAGCGGAATATTCTGTTCAAGAGCAAAGGCTGCAGCGCCGTCCATCGCCAGTAGGTCCGTGGTCCCGCTTGATTGCGCACTAATTGCGCCGTGGCCTTGTGTACGGTCGCTGCATCTCGTTGCGAGTGGGGATGCAGTGCGTGCACGAATAGGCGCGCACGACTGGACCGAGGCCGCGCTTTCGGGGAAGCAAGTCATACAACTTGTAGTGTTGTGTTCGCGTATAGCGGTATTTTCGATCCGAATACAAATAGGAATATTTGAGAAAAACGACCGTCAAAGTTTGAATCGATTACCGTATATATGTGCAATTTCTAAACAAAGTAAAATGTACAAATAAAATAGTTTGATTAATAATAACCGCATACCGTACAGTGTGAATCACACTTTTCTAGTGGTCGAACGACCAGCTGCAGACTGTGCGAGCGCCCGAGGCAGGACTAAATGCTGTGTTATAGATTTGTTTGTTCTATATAGCGTATGGTCCAAGTGGTCCAAGCATGCGGCACGACCATGCGGAGTCTTATTGCGTCGTTATCCCGTGTTCTGTTTTATTTTGCCGCAAAAGGAGGACATAGGAACTCTTTTTTTTTTTTTTTTTTTTCAGTCTCCTAAGTTCAGTCATTTACGACGCATTCACCCACGTTACGGAAATTGTGTCCTTACAAATAGCTGTCGGATTCTCTTTATGCGATCCCCTTTGTATATTGTGCCTTACAGGGCAAAAAAGGCAATGCCGATCTAAGCACGAAGCAATGGTGTGTATCATGTTGGCTTGCCAACCGCAGTGCTCGCTGTGTTGAGCAAAGCCTTCGGCCTCTTGCAGGAGGCTAGCGTATACATAGTGATTTGAAGTCTACTAGACTTAAAATGCGTGAGAACGATGCCGGTGGCTGACGAAAATGTTTTACAACAACTCTTCGTCGAGTGAAAACCGATAGTTCACAACACCTACACACACCGCGGCTGATGATGCGCGTGATATTTTTGCACATCCAAGAGAAATTTCCAGATACTGTGGTTACTGCTGCACCTAAAGGCTACACAGTGGTTGTTCGACAAACTCGTAAGAACTGACATCCCGTAAATTGCACTCAGAACTCAGAGGAGGAAAGGCTCGTCGCGCGCCCTTTCCTCCTCGCCCGATGAAAAGGTCTATAGCCCACAGGGAGAACCTGCGCTGTAAATCGATTTGCACGTCCGTGAAAATGCTTATCGCTGGGTTTGTTGATTCCCGTTCAGGTTTTAGCGCTTGTCGTTGCGTTTATTTCTATGCGAATGTCTTATATAGTTGCGCTGTTATGTGTATCTCCCTCTTTCGCCCATGATCTTTGGGAGGACAACTGTATCGTGTCATTCCGCATAAATATGTTGGACCGCAAGATGGCAGCAACGCCCTCGGCGCCGGCCTATATATAACTTACGCGTATTCATTTGTCGGTGTATGTATGTATGTATGTATGTATGTATGTATGTATGTATGTATGTATGTATGTATGTATGTATGTATGTATGTATGTATGTATGTATGTATGACCTTCTTCTGACCGGACGTAAAGAGCTTCGCCGCGTCGTGAACACTTAATTGGAACGGAATGAGCGGGCGACCCAGTATATAGTATAGTTCAACTGTTTTTGGTCCGCGTGCGACGACAGCTGCGTCATAAATCCTCGCAGCGACGACCGCCTGGCTGGCGCCGTTGCGTCGTCCTTTACTAATAAGTGTCGATAACGGAAGGCCCGCGCCGTTTGAGTTATGACACCATGCGCGAAGGCAGAATCTCCATACGTTTCAATAAAGGGAGGCGGGCGGCCGGCGCATATAGCGCGAACGTTAAAGTTAGGGTCGTATGCCGCAACCCTTGCCGTTCGCCACGCATGGAAAGCGATGGATGGTGATTTGTTGCAGTTGCCACGAAGAATTTGGGCCAACTTGAAAATTGGGGTGGACCTATACTTAAATTTCGGGTTGGGCCAACTTGCATAGGTGTGGGCCAACTTGAGATTCTGGGGTGGCCCAAACTTAGTGGAACGCTGCTGTGCGTCCGTCGTGGGCCGTCGGTCACTGCGCCTTTGTTTACGAATCGGCAACTTTTTCCGTGTTTTCTGCCTTGCATGTAGCCAGAGAAAGCCAAAAAGAAATATCGCACGTTTTTCACACATAGTTGCCGTCGGGTTTCCGTATGTTTGCGGAACAACGATAAACTTTCACGTGCGCATTCTTTTTCCGGCATTCGCAGCCTTCGACAACCGCTGTCGGGAAAGCGGCGAAGGTCGTGCCGCTTTTGGTTTTGTTGCCGCAGGCGTCAGCGTACGAGTGTGTGGAAGTATATCGAATTTCCCGTTCGTAGTCCGCAGCGGAGAAGTTCTGCATCGTGACGTGCGTCGGGCGCAAGACACTTCGCGCGTGTACCGAGTTCACTGTGCGCAATCATCGTCATTTGAACTCCCTCTGGGTGGGTGGGGGTTGGGTGGTTAATTAATGAATTAATTAGTGAAAGATTTATACAAAAATAAGTCAAAGGTGTCAGTTGGCCACTTTAGGCGGTCAGGAGCCCTTCGGCCCTGGCGGCCGCCTCAGCCCTCTGGATGACGCGGACCTGGAGTTCTGGGTCGGAACTGAGCAACGCGGCCTCTCACTGCTCAGGATCAGATATTAGGATATCCGAGGAAGTATCCTTAGGGCGAGCCCATAATGTATGAAAAAGATATAGGTTTGGATATTAGATATTGGTTTAGAGTTGCCTCCAAGGCTACTTGTTTCTTGGAGAGGGATTTAAGTGCTGGTAGGTTAAGGGTCCGGTATAGGCGGTATAGTGTTGCTTTATTCCCTGATAGAAAACCATACGGTCCCTCACCGACCCTAGTGTCCGCCGACCCGGGGCTCGGTTGACGAATCCTCGAGTGGCATGGCGGGCAACCTGACCTACACTGCAAAAATATTCCCTCCCACCCTAACATACACACGCACGTCCGCGCGCGCTGTCCGGTTTTGGAGGCCCAAAAGTTTCGTGAATTCGACACCAGGTGCGCGATGCACTCTGTTGTGAAATCGGTCTGTAGTTCCAATTTAAATTTAATAATCGGAAATGTAACGCCAGCACTTATGCATCTACTCTTCGAGCTATAAGACCCGACAATGCGCCCATATGCGTTTCTAATAAACATGCAGGGGAAGTTCAGCAATCTCCGCTACAACATCAGCGGTTTTGACGGCCTCGGATCGCTGTGACGCCCGAAGCTGCATTGCTACTTTGTCACGTGCACAGCGACATCAGTGTCGTCTGCTGTGCGCCGGTGTTCGTTACCGCCGTTGCAACGTCGCTTCTGCTACGTTGGCTCTTACCGTTGCCCATTTTTGCCGCATCGTTTCTTGCATTTATTCTACGGCCGATTCCGCTGTTGCTTCTGTAAATTGTAATGCGCAGGTTGCGCGCTGAGGGGTGTCTATGTCGATAACTTGGCGCGAAGGATGTGTCAGTGCGCATGTATGCAGTGCCGTGCGTTGCTTTGGCAGCTGGCAGCAGGTGCTCCTGTCGTCTGCTAGCAGACGATATCAGTTTCTCCCGCCGGTACGCCAGTCGGTTGCTTTCAATTCGCGCACAGTTTTCGCATCTGCGCAGTGCTTTGGCGACCTCAGGTTTATAGCGCTGCGTCTGGATCGCATTCGAAAGCGATAAAAAAAGTTTGCGCAGTTTTGCGAGTGCTGAGTAATTAATTAATCGATCGGCTCCAGGTATAATGACTCCGCTCTCATAGGTCGCCGTGTCCGAGGAGCGTGGTGGTTGGAACGGTCATGGCGCGACGTAAAAACCGTGAGGAACAACTATCGTATTTTCCTTGTGGTTTCGTGTGCCAGCTATTATACACCAAGATTTAAAAATATGCAAATGCCACGTAGCTGGACAGAACCAAGATAATATTTGCCGTCGCTTGGAGAAACTCGGGAGTATTTCTTTACATTCCGGCTAATTAGATAATTAGTACTAATTAATTAATCATCTTCTCAAATATAACTAGATGAAAAGTGTGAATGAGAAAAATTGTGGAGCTACGTGAAAATCTCCCGATACAGCTTTCTCTTGCTCGATACGTGCTACATAAAAGTGTTTTTCCGAGCGCGAAAGTTAAGCCGGCGAGAAAGTTTTCTCATTGACACCTTTAATGTAATTATAATATTTGTGAAGTTGATTAATCAAGACTAAATATTTCATTAGGCGGAATCTCCAGGCGACGGCAAACAACATTATACCTTGGTTCTGTCCAGCTACGTCGCATCTGCATATATTATAAAATCTTGGTGCATGATAGTTGGGACACCCAGTATATACACGGCACTGTGCTTGACACGTCCTTCCATGTTCAGTCCTTGTTCGCGTGTCATTGTTTAAAATATGCTGTTTTTGTTGCGTCACCCTCGTTTACGCATAGTTGTTCGTTACTTTTCCGTGTTGTGGCGACCGGGGATCCGAAGGTTGGCGAACTTCGATCATTCGCCGTGGAGGCAGCGAGGGAACGTGGGGGCTGGTTCAGACATCTAGGACTTTTTTTTTAAACACGCGTCTACGATTACCTTTTGTACCAGAATGATGATTGATACTGAAGGTAAGACGATCACCTTCAAGTTCCAGCTGCCGATATCCTTCACCAAGCGTATACGTATCCTCGTTGAAGCCCTCTGTCGTCCTGGTCCCGTTGTGTTTCCCGCAATCCGGCGTCAGGAGATGGGTGACATCATCCAACTTTTGCTGCAGCATACGCAGTCCTCATCTTGTTGCGAATATTTGCTCCGGTATGTTTTTTTTTTTGCTCTTTCCCAACCGGCTCGAGCCTCTAATAGCAAGGCACTGCCCTTTGTGTTATCGTGCAGATTTTCCCTTCTGAATTTCTCTCCTCCCATTCTTGTAATTCTGCGTGGCTTTTTTATTTTTTATTTCCATCCTTTGCATCCAATTCCCTGTCACTATTACTCTCTTCTTTCTGGTGACACCTGGTTGTCTATTTAGACTTTCAATTACCCCGTACTTGGTTGCCAACTTTCTTGTCCTCTTCCTCCATTCTGTGTCCACGCTTTTCAGGTGCAGATATCTTGCGCACTTTAGCCGGCCATTTAATTTCATCCATGTTCCCGAGTCTTTCTTCAAAACTAATTTTGCTCTGCGCTTCTCTGACTTCAAAAGAGGCCCAACCCATGTCACCCGGCAATGCCTCATTTGTGGTTTTGCCGTGGGCTCCCAATCCCAACCGGCCTACAGATCTTTGGTTAACTTCCAACCCCGACAAGATATCAAAATATCCGATTTTAAGCATAGAATGGCATTTGCGAACGTTATCGTTGGCACGATTACTCCTTTCCAGATTCCACGCACGACCTCGTACTTAATGGGGCCCCACAGTGCTCCATGTTTCATTATGGCTGCCATTCCGCTACCCCTTTATTTTCAGATTATCTTGGTGGGTGCTTGAGTAACTCTTTGCTTCTTTTATAGATACGCCGATGTATTTATATTGCGAGACTGTGGGTATGACTAGCTGGTGAATTGACACCGCGTAATTACTCGTCTCTTCTTTAAAGATCCTAATTCGCGATTTCTCTGTGCTAAACTGAGGGCCTAGATTTGTCGCTGTGTTGCCGCAGGTATTCGCGAGTGTCTATAAATCTTTTGGATTGGCCGCTATAGTAGCACTATGTCGTCCACATATACATCAGTCCATGGAGGGACCTTCTGTTGCACCATTTGTCCATTATACGCATTAGGCGGCGCTGACGTAGAGGCCTACTTTGCGGTATCTTGCTCGGCCTTCGAGGGAGACAAACCTTCCTCCTCTCCGGAGCAAGCACACAAGTACAGTAAGGGGTTGCACAAAAAAAAAAAAAAAGAGGCAACCGCAGGGTCAATCCACGCAGGGAAAAACGGCCGCTTTGACTCTAGATTAGGGTGGCTCGATATCAGCGGCGTATCTCGCCGTTCAGGGTGGTGACACCCTTTCACCAGGCCTGCGCCGCGCCTTCGCCGTATATTGTGTCGGAGCTGTTGAAGCGGCCGTATACATTAATTGCTGTTTGCATCAGTCAGTGCGGCGCGGTCGCGTTGCCTTGCGTTTGTAGTTTCCACGGTGCGGCGCAAGTGTTCACTAAGTAGCTCATTCGGGCTCGCGACGTGAGGTGAAAGGTGTGTTACAGTTATATCCCTAAAATACTCCGTCATGCCCGCTTGCTGACGAAGTATATATTGCCTTGTAAGATGCCTTGAACCACATTTCAGTTGTTTCCAGGCTGTCTTCCTCTGGTTTTACTCAAGTGACAGCTGCATATTTTGGCAATATGCATTCCCTTTCTTTTGGCGAGGTGTGTCACTATGACTTACTCTCTTGCTGTATGCCTTAATCTCTCACATTGCTATGCTCACCTAAACAGAACGTAAGGCGAGTGTCTCTTTCAGCAAAACATTTCGGCACGTATACAGGCAGAAATTTTTACGAGCCGAACGCGTGGGCTTAGCTTATACTGCATATGAGTGTTTAAAGGTCGTACATTGTGCCTCGCTTTTGCTTTTCTCTTATTAAAAATAAGAAGTTGTGTGGTTTTACGTGCCAAAACCACGATCTGATTATTAGACCTAGTTAGGGGGTTCGAAATAATTTTGACCACCTCGGGTTCTTTAACTTGCACCTAAATCTAAGTACTCGATTTCGCCGCGTTTGAAATTCGGCAACCGCAGCCGCGATCAAAATCGTGAGCTCGAGTTTTCATTTTGACACTCCCAGAGTGTGTCTCTGCTTATGTCAGCAGAGACACTTGTTCTTTATCACTCTTACCTTTCACGCACACGATTTGTATCGATGAATACAGTACCTTGAGGTATTGGTAACGCTACCGTATAGTTATTCGCCAGGTTTTGTGCTATATCTTTTTCACGGCATTATTAAATTACAGTTTTACGGTCAAAGGTTGCGTCGGCCTTTTTGAAGGATAGCGTATAACACATTAAATGTACACCGTATTCGTGAACTTTGTCTTGGAAACAAATTTGTTAGCGTAAGTGAAAGCGCGGCAAAAACGACTAGTTATCTGCTGGGCTCGAAACTTATTCTAGTATTCCTTTACTGTAAGCGTCCCACCTCCGTTTTAAGGTGAAGTGTAAATATTGCGATGCACGTAATTGCACAAACTGCGAAAATTCAAAACTTTTTAACACTGTCAGCGAGCGCCGAACCCTAATTCCCGCTGCCCTTCATAGCGCGTCTTTACGCGTTCCGGCACAAATATGGCGGTGCAGCTGCAGGTGTCACCACCCTCTACGGAGAAGCGTGGCATCGAGACACCCTGCCCTGGATTAGTTACTGTAGAGTTGCGCATCTGATTGAACGCGCCGCTCGCGCCCCTATTCGCCGAATCTGGTCACATGCGCAAGAAGCATCCTTTTGAGGGAAAGCCAACTTCACGGCTGCGCCTGCACCATAGAACGAGGCTGGATGCTTGGGCTAGTTGGCAATTCATGGTAAAAAACGACGCTACAGCGCGAAATGACAAGGACTGATAGAGACGACAAACACTGCGCTGACTTCCAACAATATTTTATTGCCGTTGCCACATCATGTGTATATAATATATACAGGAGGGGGCATGCGCAGAAAAAAAAAATAAAGAAGGCGGTCACAAAAAAAAAAGGGTTCTCTAACAGCAAGTCATTGGTACTTAGTATATGGTCACATGAAAAAAAAATTAATTACTAACGCAATCTGTTTAGATAAAGGGCTTCACTAGTGTCAGCTCGATAGCGGGGGCACTAACATATTACTAACACAATTTTTTTCAGATAGAAGACTTCACTATCTGTCAGCGCGATAGAGGGGGCACTGACACACACTCTACCCAGTTTCCCAATGAAATCTGCTTCTATTATCTCTCGCGTGAGCTGTGTCTCGCTAAAACTTCCGTGTCACAGCTGTCCCCGATTCGTCATCGGCGCGAAGTCGATCGACGGGGTAGACAAGCTGGTTGGTCGTTCCGTACGCAAGCGAGCACAGTGAAAAGAGTCAGAGTCGGGAGTAAAAAAAACAAACAAGATATTTATCGGCTGATAAATATACACAAATTAATAAAATATAATAATAATAATAAAGACACAAGACAGGCTAACACACCTGAACTTAACATACACAAGGATGAAGACAAATAACTACGAGCAATTAACAGTAGATATACAAATGAAACATGGCGCGGATCAACTATACAAGAATAACACTTAACAGTAATTCACTAAACAAAGTTCAAAGGAAATCAACGTCAAAAGAAAAGCAACGATGTCATACGCATGGCCGGGCAGCAGCAGCAAGTCCATAAACCGTGAAGTCGGTGCACAAAGCTTTCCCGAAGAATGCTGGCGGTCCGATCTTGTCGAGGTGGATGCGAATTGCTGGGCTGGGTTTCCCGGGAGTCTAGATTTGACGTCTTCTCTCAAGCAGGTTGAGCTAACTTGAGGTGAACTACCGTGAGCTTCGTTGCAGACGCTGGTTTGACGTCTCGTACGTCAACAAGTTCCTCGGAGTTCCGACGTGGCCAGGCGGTACTGGACGGCACCAGCCCCCCAACGGCTTCTCAGCAGCGCATATAGGTTCAGCTTCTAGACTAATCAGCAGGGCCCAAAACCTGCGATTAAATAGCCTCTCCTTTCCCTAGTTCCCTATGTAGGGAAACTGCCGGTATGTAGAGTTCTCCGAATTCACGGCTCCTAGCTCCCAACAGTCTTGGCCGCGCCCCTTTTCACCATGGGCGACAAACGCAGATTCTCCTCTCCCCCAAGGTCAAGGGCCAAGGTCGAGCCCGGCACTACCACGTGGCCGTACACGCACACTTCGGGGTCCGTAATCGGCGTGTCGCGTCTCGAATCGAGATGGCACCCCGAGCGGCCACGACGCTTTTGACGCCCGTAATTCGGCGTGTCGATGTCGAGTAAATTATACGCTGCACAGTCAGGAGCCCACGTTTTTGACGCTCGTAATTCGGCGTGTCGTTAATCAGCGTCCAAACCATTCGAAAATATGCCGCTCCGTGACATTCCTATCTTCAAAGAGGGGCTCGGCAGCCTACGCAGTCGCAATCTCGGCAATGGATACCCAAGTGGCCTTGAACAGTGCTATGCACGTTATTGTGGTGCTGTAAATATATTTACATTAGGAAACTGGGTAGAGTGTGTGTCAGTGTCCCCGCTATCGAGCTGACACTAGTGAAGCCCTTTATCTAAACAGATTGTGTTAGTAATTAGTTTTTTTTTTTTCATGTGACCATATACTAAGTACCAATGACTTGATGTTAGAGAACCTTTTTTTTTTTTTTTTTGTGACCGCCTTCTTTTATTTATTTTTTTCTGCGCATGCCCCCTCCTGTATATATTATATACACATGATGTGGCAACGGCAATAAAATATTGTTGGAAGTCAGCGCAGTGTTTGTCGTCTCTATCAGTCCTTGTCATTTCGCGCTGTGCGTCGTTTTTTGCACCATAGAGTTTCTATGGCCTGCACCTGGCCTTCGCGGAATGAAGGAGCTAGCACACTCGGCAGCTGAGCCGCGCCGTATCCTGCATTCAAGAGGAGTGGCTTTTCTACTTAGCACGGATGCGTCGGCGGGCAAGATGGCGGACCTATGCGCAAGTCTGCTCCCGTAGGGTGCATATACTCTTCTCTGGATGGGCGCAGGGAGCAGCCTATAGCGGGATTAGGCTCGGAACAGAGCGCGGTCATCCATATCGCTCCCCCGTGTAGATTGTGGCATTTCGGTGGAGGGCAATGTCCCGCTGAGTCTCGACCTCGGCCGATTTGGCCCGTCTAAATAATGCCAGGAACGCGTTCACAAAGGAGACTGCAAATTTGAGCCCCGTGACGCGCGGGCGTGTCAACTGGTGGTGCCGTGAGGCCGACGCACGACCACTGATAGCACCGTAGAGCCTGTGCGCCGGTTTTTTTTTTTTTTTTCTTGCTTTGACCGAGTGTGCGCAAAGGGAGAGCCGGCCCCGATGCAGCCTTTCCGTTCCTCGACAGTTCACAAGCAACATTTGTGAAATGTGTCCACATCGTGCGTATTCTAAGTTACCCTAACAGTTTTTACAAGGTGTTTCTCGCGTTCGGTCAGCCCTGATGGCTTATACTATAAACTTATTCGTCTGCTTTTAATTTCTTGCAGTAAAATGCCGAAAGCAGGGACCACCACCCATGAAAGATGGCGTCGACTACGTCAACGCCGCGGAAGAAGACCAAATGGTGAGACGACGGTTCATTTTATTTGCTGGTTGTTGTTGTTGTTAGCCGCGCAAGGATCAACAGGTCTCGGGTGAGATCAGATTGCACATGACTGGCCGAGCGTCGTGGGCGTTGCACGTGCTGGCATTGGCATTACACAGCACGGGCTCGGCCTGCGAGCTCGAACATATGACGTCGCACTAGTGGGCCCGATGTTATCACCGCGCGATGGCACGCTGTGACATGCGACAAGCGTTTGCTGCAGCTCGCTTGGAAAACTTAACCCTATTGATTTTGTGGGTGTCCAGTTCCAGCTCGAGGGGAATTCCAAACATCGTGTTGCAACGCGCATGACCTGGCGAGGGGATAGTGGGACAATTAAGCAAAATAACAGCTACATAGGCGAGAGCAGTTGCGGGCCTCGTTGAATATGGGATAGCAAGGAGAACACTACGTTAAGCTGTATTATTAAATGAGCCAACTGAAAGAAAACGGAGAAACGGAAGACTGGTGACGGACGCCGCCTTGAAATTTTTGCACCAGCTCGCCGTGACGTCACAGACTGTGACGGCGTCCGCACGTGCTTAGTTAATCTATCTTTCTTTTTCTTCTTTTTTTGAAAGTAGGCTACATTTATTCTAAAATAATCATTGAAAGGATGCGTGATGCGTTTCTAATGCCTAAGCATTCTTTGGTGAGTACCACAGTAAAATCTGCACAAAAATGCGTAATTTGAGAAGTTAAGACATTCAATCGTTATAGTAACGTAAATGTAGATGATTGGTAGCTTTATAAGTGATAAGGAACAATTAAAACAAAAAATTGGTCAGAGAGAATACTCATGTGATCTGATTTATGCATGCCAATAGAGATACATATATAGGGCTCCATAGAAAATGCATGGGGAAGCATATAGTAGGGGGGGGGGGGGGGGGGCAACTTGAAGTTTGCTGGTGGGCCAACTGAAATTGGGGGGGGGGGGGGGGGGTACGCTTACGCATACTTGGACAACTCCAGTGGAGTTTCTACATATTTTTATCGGTCTAAACTGCGCTTCTCTTTAGTGACGTCCCCTCTAAGAGCCGAGAACTCGCAGTCAGCGAAAAGCTCCAACCAGGGGGCGGCTGAATTTTTTTTTTTTTTTCGCTCGTTAACGTTCTCGAGGATGTCGCCTTTCAATGCGCATCGATTGGCCAAGTCCGCAGAAGTGGATGCGAATTGTGGAACGGCGCACCACCCGCATCGACGTTCTTCTCACGCCGCAGCTTTCCTGCCGCGGTGGCTCATTTAACTCTGCGGCTGCAGCGTTCTGTAATACCGAACACGAGGTCGTGCGTTCGATTCCCGTCCGCGACGGCCTCGTACTGATGAGGACGGAAGGAAAATAATAGAGGGTTTTTAGGTTAGGGGACGCAAACCGCCGGGCGTACTAAAGAACCCAAAGCGAGGACAAAAGAGCGCGAATGGTCCACAATGGAGTTTGCGTCCCTCAACGTTTGGGTGCGGCTTGCGTTCCCTGACCTAAAGCTCTCTAATAATAATGCAAACTTGGAGGACGCTTAAGCTTCGCCTTTAAGAGGGGAACGCGATAGCATTCAGAGATCTCTGACTGCTTCTCACGCTTCCCGGCAACTACAGCGTATTTAACCATACAGGGAAACGCTGGCGGCCAACGCTATATATGCACGACGGCGAGCTTTCTGGCAGAAACGCAGCTTCTCGTGTGGGCCGATCCCCGAGCTATATAGTGCACAACCGCGCCAAAATTTTACACCATTTTCAGGTTTCTGTTATTGGTTCGCACTTTTAATATTTCAGTCTGAGAAGATTTTAACATAAAAGGCATGCGCTGTCGGTGTTTTGTTGTTTCATGTCATTTGTTTGTGGGCTGTCATTCTCAAAATTCCGAGGAATAACATGAACGTCAAGAATGTAAGACAAGGTATGGGAGCAACTTCAGTGAGAGAATGGCGTGGCCATATAACCCGCATATATCGCGTGTCATATAGCAAAATGAGGCATATAAGTATACCTAAATATATACGGGAATTTTCGCTCATGGACAAAGACTCCGACACCGCGTTAAAACGTTCGTGTATCGTGTTTTCGGTGCAGGGGGCTTTGACCAGCCGGTCAAAATTAATCCGCGCTGTTTCATTAATCATCGAGGTCAGTAGCCGCGAAACAGACTATGGGCTGGCAATTTAAGGTTACAGGTGGACGTGAACGTTCCCTGTCGCGGTTCGAGCCTTTCAACGTGCGCCAACCAGGCCAGTCTTTGACCCGTGTACGCGCGCTTCGCGTATATAAACGGCTCGCGCCTGAGCTACAGCTGCTGTGCTGTCAGTGGTCAGGTGCGCTTTATGCGGCTTGAACCACGCTTCTCGGCGGCGGCAGCAGCTGCGGAGCGTTCGCGGCGCGGTTTGGATCGACCGCCGCGCGTGGAAAATTTTCGCACCGGCGGCGCGTCGATCTGGGACGCGTGGCTGCACTGACCAGTGGCAGCAACCTAAATGGCGAAGAGGGGGCAGCATGTGTCGGTTGCGCCAGTATAGCGTTGACCACAATATTAAAGCGATAGCTTTAAGGGCCCGTTACGCAGAAAGCAGGGCGTCGCCGGCGTTGGCTTGAACGAAAATCGTCTACCAATCACAGAGCGGCTCGGTTCTTTGCAGCTTCACCAGATGGCGCTCGCATCCGCGGCGGCGCCGGCCGTGCGGGAAAAAAAACAACGCTCGCCTTCGGGCATAGCGCTCCCAGCAAGCGTTTCCCGGTAAATATTAGGGTTGCATACGCTGCAGTTGTCGGGAAGCGTGAAAAGCCGTGAGGAACCTGTCAATGCTATCGTGTTCTACTCTTGCAGGCGAAGCTTAAGCGTCTTCCATGTTTTTTTTTTCTTGTCCTTTTTTCTGGACACCGTTAAATATCGCCGTTATTGTCGAATTCGACATCTTGTCAACGCCAACATGACAGTGCTGCGGAATTTTCACACATCGGCCTCTATTGATGACGCTGTAAAACTGCGACATCTTGGCGTTTTGAGCCATACAGGGAGATATCTAGGGTATTTCGTCCCACAGAGCACTCAGAGCCTCCCTCCTCTGGTTCCGTCAATGTTAGAAAATTGGAGGACGCTTATAAGCTTCGCCTCTGAGAGTAGAACGCAATAGCGTTATCGGGCTCCGTTCGCATCACATTTTTCTTTATTCACTTCACTGCAACACACAACGTCGGAAAGCCAGCTTACAAAGACCAAGCTTACACTGATCCCCTTAATGTCGGCTTCACTTTTAAACACAAATGCATTGCTGGGAAGACATTTTTACAAGAGCAATTTAAGCCGTCCTACATCAAAATGTGAAGGCCCTAGGACCTTTTTTTATTTATTAATTGTTTGTTGTTGCCCCGAGGCGCGCGCATGTCCAAAATTTAGAAAGGCTCGGCTTTCAGCATTCCCCTCTATGTTGCCTAGAACCAAAGTACAGCCAAACACCATCAGAATTGGGGGACGCTTAAGCTTCGCCTTTAAGAGTGGAGCGCGATAGCGCTCAAAGATCCCTGGCTGCTTATCAGGATTTTTTCTCGTATATTCAAATTACAATCCGACGCTATCACGCCTGTAGGTTGTGGTAAAGTACGACTTAACGATTTTTCTGACGGATTTTACTTTGAGAAATTCAATTTGTGTTCACTAACGCCATGCGCCACGCGGAGGGCCTGTGTGGTCGGGGAGGTTCGGGATGACGTGGTTCGGCATGATTATTTTCGCCAGACGGCGATGCTTAACGCCGAAGCCGACACCGGATTTTCTGCGACACGGGGCCCCTCCCCGGCTACGCCCCTGATGGTTTCGATTATCATTTCTGCGGTAGGCCTGCATTCTAAATGGCGTAAAATGTGTAGTGCCGTACAATGCTTGCGGCGCATTCCCCTGTCAGCGTAACCCATGGGGAAACGCCGCCATGTTGATCTTTAGTGCTTCCTTTATGGCCCGCGCATCGAGATCGTACGACGCGCAAACATTATTTTGCGCAGTAAAATAGTGTGTGCGCGCTGTCCCTCGTCGATGCGCGGGCCGTATAAGCAGCCACTATAAATAAACGAAGCTCAGCGCGTAGACCAAGATGGCGGCGTTTCCCGGCTTCCGTTGATATAAGGGAATTATAATGCGGTAGTTTCCGCCGGGCATTTGCGTTGGTGCGTGACCGGCGCATGTTTTGAGTGTCAGATTACATCGCGCTCGGGGGTGTTTATATTCCAAGACTGCATCGCCGCCATATTCGCGCGTCTATTTCTTGCGTCTGCGCGTGCGTGCATGCGCACATACGCACACATATAAGCAGAGACCGCATTCCCAATCGATCGATGTCTTTCGGGAATAATCACCTTCGATTAAATGAGCCGACGGTCAGGGTTCGTGACATACAGTCGCGTTCAATATAGACTGCATGGCAGCGCCTACATGCGACAGATATGGATAACTGAACACCGTTCCAATTACTAGTATGGATTCAACCATGTTTTGCGCCCGAGAGTGCGGGATCGAATCCCTGCCGCGGCAGCCGAATTTCTACACGGGTGTGGAATGCAAAAAAAAAAAAAAAAAAAAAAAAAAAAAACCAGAAAGTCTAGTGTACCGTGCATTGGGTGTACGTTAAAGAACCCCAGGTGGTCATAATTAATCCGTAGTCCCTCACTACGGCGTGCCTCATAATCATATCGTGGTTTTGGCACGTAAAATCCAGGAATTAATTTTTTTTTTAATGTTTTGTGCCGCCGTGCTGTTTGTGCAGCCCCTTCTATCGCGGACACCGTGATGAAGCTCATATTGAACGCGACTGTACCTGCGCGTGCAAAAGTGAAGGAACGTTCCTGAATGTGTGGGTAGTTCAGAATACAGAATAGTGCATGTGTTGGAAGCATGC
Source organism: Dermacentor silvarum (assembly GCF_013339745.2). NCBI lineage: Eukaryota > Metazoa > Arthropoda > Arachnida > Ixodida > Ixodidae > Dermacentor > Dermacentor silvarum. The sequence goes on along the minus strand of NC_051156.1, from coordinate 188,498,419 downwards.
AGAAGAAAGTGCATGTGTTGTCATCCCCATAGAGGCGATACTGCGCGTAGCGCGCGAATGTAGAAAAAAAAACTGCAAAGCTTGCGCTATATAGGCCGCGCAAAGCTCAAGACACAGCGAAGCTGGCCGATCGTTTGCGTCATAACCTAAGAGATACCTGGCATAACCGAGCACAACTCAGGCATAGCCAAGGCCGAACCTAGCTGTTACAACTCTCATTTTTCGTTCCATTGCTCCTTGCACAGTCCTTAGAGGTCTTCACCAGGTCGATCTGACCATTTTGAGCTGACAGGCACAGTGCGTGCATACAATGCGCGCTAACGATCGTGTCTGCTAAGTAATATATTACATCCCTACGCGTCGCTGAAAGAGTTCAAATTGCAAACCAAACGTCGTTTGGCCCTTCTCTTCGCGGGCGCCGGTCTCCCAGCCTGAGGGTCGACGTCAATCGCTCAACGAGCATACGTACGTGGCCGTGCTGTGACGTCACTCTGGCAGGCCTCCACTCTAGCACGCATGCTCTGGGAGTGCAGGTCGAGATACCTCAAGTTCAGCAAGGAGGAGTGGAACTCGCTTCTGCGTAGCCCCGCTCTAGACAAGCAAATCCTGGCTGTCCGGCGTGCCCGCGACCGGGCCGGTGGGCTAGACCTGCCGGTCCCGACGTGGTACTAGCCGGGTGCGCGACGAGTTCGCGTCCTCGCCGGACCTCCGATAAAGTTATTTCACTCACTCACGTGACTTCGAGGATTATTCAAGGCAACGTCAGTTATTTGTTTAATCTGTTGCTTCAATAGACGAATGAAAGTTTAGAGAAAAATAAAACATACAAACCGAATGTCTGCGAGACTGCGTGTTCTACTTCGTACCGTAGCTTCCACCGTTGCTTCCACGTACCGCTGCTTCCACGTCGTGCAGTTGCGCGCGTAGACAACGAAACTATGTCATTCTCTACGGTGTTCCAGCGCCGCGTTCATGCTCGTTCATTTTCTCGCGTCTGCCTCACTGCTCGTGATTGTGGCACTGACTTGTACCGCTAATCAGGTGTTTTCATGCAGAGCGCGCAAAATCGTCCGCTGCGCGAAACGAGACTCGCAACAGTTAACGCGCGAGACCGTCCCTGGAAGTGCGCTACACAACAGAAACGCGCGAGAGAGAGAGCGTGACTTACTCGTCACGTGATCATCCGGCACCGATATGGGAGAACGCAGGGAAGGAATTTCGCTTGCGGAGGCTAGACGGGTCAAGTGAAGAGAATGTCCATGTTGGCGGTGACGCTCGCCTCCTCAAATCATGGGTTCGCGGCACTTCACATATTTATGTATCTGCTATTATTGAACTAATTTGAATAATTATTACAGTAGAACACTTCTTAGAGGGCACATAACTTCCAGAAGAAAATTTGCTATGTGGCCTGGTGAGGGGCCCTATAATTAAGTTCTTCTTGAGCTTCTTTGCTTACCTCGAAGTTTCTGCCCCATACGTCATTACCAGTAGGATGCAAGGATTGTACACATTTCTTTTGAAGAATAGTGGTAAGCTGCCAGTCATTATTTGTAATGCCTGCCGTATGTGCACCAACCCATCTTTATTGTTCTGCAAATGTTGTTTCGCATGATCGATGTCCACTGTGTCTAAATGGCCTAGGTTAAAGTGCACTTGTGGAGATTCTAGGGGCTGACTGCCAATCACGAATTTTCATTCTTTTGTCAAGCTCTTGTCAAGTATCCTGTATTTTAATCTTCAAATCTATTTTAACACTTTCTTGGCTAAGGTCCTCAGTGACTTGCATGTAGTTACCTCGAACATTGTTGAACAGGACAATGTCATCTGCAAACCGCAAGCCGCTGTGATGCTCCCCAGATTCATTACCCTGTAAAAATTAACACCGTCAACTTCTTGCATTTCTGGAAGTGGTTAAGAGCTCCTGAGATGATGCCCTTCAATTCTTCCACTGAGATCGATCGTCTGGCTCTCATGTTTAAAAAGTTAATTTGCACAGTAGGTGGTGTCCTAATCTGCATCCCAGTAGTGGCGCCCTCTGGATTAAAAATGTGGATCTTAAAGGCTGCGCTTTTGCTGGTTGCATGAGGCGGAAGGGTTTGTGGGTGACGGAAACACGTCGTAGACGCCGGGTTTTTGACACCACCCAGCTATTACTTGTCCAATTATAACTCTGTGTAATTTTCAAATGTGTTTCTCAGTGGCAATAGCAAGGCTGAGGAAATCATTTTACCATTGCATGTTCCTTGCTTTTAAGTAATTGTAATGCATTATCTGGAACACCCTGTATGTGCCCAAAATTATGTGCAGCTACACCCTACAGATCGCAGAGAAAGAGAGACGGAAGGCTCCTTTCAATAAAACATGGCGTATTTCTAATTGTTGGAAGGAAGGGATGAAGGAAACCAGGGCCAGTGTAATGTACAGATTTCTTCCGCTGGATACTAGTGGTGGAATGGGTGGAGGAACATTGCTGAGACCACTTACGAAGCATGAAAGAGAATGGCATTGTAATAGAATATTACAGCCCAGAGTCTGGTGTGCCAACCCTCAAAGCTCAGTCATTGATTTGCATTGTAAAATAACTTTCGTGTTAGTCACGTCTTGTATCGTTTCTTTGTCGTCTTGCAGGAGGTGTTCGGGTACCGGCCCGACGGCTGCCGCACCCTGGCCACCTGGTGCGGCATGCTGCTGACAGCGGGCTTGCTGCGGCTTTTATTCCACTGGCACCCTGCTTGGTGGCTTTACTGCACCCACCGACGCTGCCCGCTCCAACAGGCCACCACAGTGTTGCTTGTGGTGGGTTTTCGTTTTTGCCGCTGTTAGAGGCCCATAGACTTTGAACACTTGTTTTCCTGTACGTAATCACAATCGTACTAACGAAGATTGCCGCAAGTTCTTAAAAATTTTAAAGTATTAGTGTGAATATTTATGAGTATTACTCCGGAGGCATTATGTGCCTCTCTTTTATCTTGAAATGTAAGAATCGACTGGTAGACTAGTAACTCAGGTGACCGAAAGCTTCTGTTATGGTGCGTGTGAAACCATGTATGTTATATGTTTCAGTCAGCTGGAAGCAAGGGCAAGAAAAGATAAGGGGTATTTGGGTTGTAGCAGTGTTGGGAGTGGGGGAAAGGATATGAGGTTGATGGGTGCAATGCAGGAAAGCACCCAATACTCTATTGACCAGCGGATGAGGCAGTATGATGCGATATTTCCTGATAGCTGATAGCTTCACCGAGGCTGGTTTTGCATTTGTCACCAAGCAAAAGAAAAAATGCAAGAAACAGTGCCCTGATATGTACATGTTTATCATGGGACGCTAACTCGTGAACATTTTTTACGCTCGACCGCTTCATCGTTTCATACCTTCTGCTTTTGGCATATGCTGATGTTCCAATGTAGAGGCAGTGAATAAGGCATTCCATAACTTGCAAGGTGATTACTCAAGAAGTTGTGTGCCATAAAAGCAGGCATGATCTACTGATTCATTGCCACTGTTTTTCATTTCTGATAGCTTGATACACTTTACTTGATACTTCACTTGATAGTTGCAGACATTCATTTTTTTTTTTTTTGAGAGGAAGGTTGGAAGCAGGGCACAAGGCAGGAAACACAAAAATAAATGAAGACGGGACAAGCACTTGTCCTGTCTTTCTTTTCTTTGTCTTGTTCCTTGTGCACTGCTTCAAAGATGTGTTCCAATTTGTGTGATTGTACAGTTGTGGTGTGTTGAAATTTTTTTTGTTTTAGTAATCAGGCTTGCAAATGAACTTCACCTATACTCTCCATGGATTCTTTGCACTTTTTCAGGATCAGTACAAGCAAGTTTTTGTTGAAAAAGTTCGGACTATCTTGCCTTCTGGAGTCAAGTAAGTACCCTACAGCAATTGCTCTTGCGGCTTCAAAACATTCTTCATTTTGGTGTTTTGCAGTATGCGAGCTCTAGGGACTCTCATTCACCCTGTGACGGAGAAAATTGTTAATTTAGCGCCTATGTTTAGCAAGCAGATGCTTATGCAGTTCTAATATATAAGCTAACCGCCCCACATCATCCCCTGCGCTGTGAATTTCTGCATGCTATGCATTCTGATTTGAACAAATTTGCCTGAAGGAATCATTTAAATAAGTGTTTGCATGGTCGCAAGTTGGGCTGTTGAACCCAGGGCCAATTTTTGAACACTGCATTGTGATCACATGGGTCCTTCCTTTTTTTTGTGAGATTTAAAAAGGAGTAAATATTTTCTCAATGCATTGAAAGTATTGGTGCATCTACTTGTTACCTGCAACATTGCAATTTCTTCTCATGCTTAAGCCTGTCCAGCTTTACTAACAGCAATGAATTGAGGATCAAGAGAGTGTGCTTGTCAGTTCAACTAATTCAGTTACCTATAGTCTGATGAAAAATAGTGGGGAAGAAACGCTGCATGAAGCTTGGCATTCTCATATCAACATTTTCAACAATAGAGATGTATTTTGTTCTTGTTTTTTTATTTTGCAGCGTGCCACTTATGCTATCTGTAACAGGACAAGCAGATTCTTCACTGCTTCAAGAGTCAAACAAACTTGATGAACTTGTGATGTTGAAGCCTGGTGTAAGTATTGGCTTTTTTTAGTGGTTAAGCATGTGCATACATCAATATTGTGTTTACTACATCAGTTCACATGCTGGTAATTAAAGATACTTTTCATACAGAATACTAGTAGTATAAGGCAATAATGCAAACTTTATCACTAGTATTTCAGTGTACAATTCGTGGTGTAAACACTAACATTACTTGTGACTCTTTTGTCTTTTATGTATTCTATTTTCGTTAGTGTACTGCAAGATAGGTAATTTCTGTATGCTTCTACTGGATGATTTCTGTTAACTGCTGCTCTGAAGCTTCTTGCAGCGCTTTAATTTGTCGTTTTTAGTGGCCAAGGTAAACAAAAGTTGAGCATGTCTTTAGTAGAGGACCTTGTCAGATGCTTGATGCTTAACAGGGCAGTTTTGTGAAGTATTGCAGTCGAAGAACCGTGAACTTTGGCTTGAACAAATGGCTTGCGACTACATTACCAAGTACAATTTGCTATCAGTCGGATAAAATGCATATTGGAATGAATCTGCTGCAGTATTTTTAGAGCGCATCACTGTTTCGGATAGGGAAAGTTTGTTTTTGAGAAGAATACGGTGGCAAGGACACGCGAACAGCATGGCAACTGCCCTTGGCACAATAGACGTCAGACTCTGGAGTTTTGCAAGACGCGTAGCGCCACCTATCGTTGCGAAGAGGTAATAATTGAGTAGTGCAAAGTCCGACTCCCTTGCTAAGTTGCCTAAGCAGTTAGCGAGTGCGAAACAACGATTTAACTTAATTTTTGTTCATATTGCGAATGTTTTGCGCATTTAACAGCCAGAATGAGAGCTATGAATTTCTCCGCTAGTCGGACGTGCCGCCGAACTGCCTTAAAGTTCTTGTTGGCTCACTCCTTCTATGGCGATGGCGAGCACGACGGCAACCGCGACAGCTACGCGCGCTACGAAGAAACGCCGCAATCGACGTTACTGTTGCTTTGTAAATTGCCATGAACGTGAAGGACTGAATAACAACGTTCCGTTTTACCGATTTCCATCGCGGTCGTATGAAGGAGAAAGGAGAGAGCGCTAGATACGGGCCGTTCGCATGTTGGGTAAGCGAATTACTCGCATTCTCCACAACACAGCCGCTCACATGAGAAAGTGTGATAATGTTGTTCTGCTGTAATTGTGTTGCGTAGCCCTCACGGGGGACTATGGAAACCAAGCGAAAACTGAGGAATCTGCAGCCGCCTCTTCGTTGGCAACAGAATAAACAAAGTTGTGAACCATCCTGCGTATGTGCCATCGATGTTTCTACCTGTTTACACACGTCCGCCTCCACTTTACTCAGCAAGTGGAACGGAGAGATTTGGCAGGTCAGTTTAACCAAACATTTTGGTTCCTTTATGAATTCAAAATCATGTTCTAGGACATTGTGGTATCGCGAGCTTATTTCTAGTTTCGCCTTTTTCGATACAACGAGCACGTTTCGCAATGCACTGAGCCCTCTTGACAGCGTTTTTCTTTTTTTTGTGTGTGTGATCTGAGCAATAAAGTTGCTGTGGGAGCACTGGATGAGTAATTGCGAAGTAACGCACGTGTTTAGAAAAAAAAATGTCGCGTTTCTTTACATTAATTTGTGCGCGTGTGTTGTTTTAAGCGTCTGCTGGTTTGTTTTGCCTTCGGTTGTATCCCGCGAAAGCGAACACGCACGTATCTCCATTTGCAGTAAATACAAACGGAAGACAACCGTGAATAAAACATTCGAAGATGCGCGATAACACGCTCGAACGCCCAGGAAGCCAGAGCTGAAGCGAGAACGCAACTGAAAAGGCGAAGGTCGCCAGGGCCGTTCGCCCCTGATAAAGCGAGCTTTGTACCACTGACCGTAAGCTACATAGTTACCTGACTTAATCATATATGTACTTCATCGCTTTGACATTATGTACGTACCCAAATTTAACACATTTAGGCGCTAGAGAACGGACGTCGGAGTGCTTGCCTCGAACTCGACGTTGTACGATGCTCGCTGTACTTGCGAGTTGCATCGCGCCGAAATAACACCTGAAACTTCTTTTACATTGTACACGTACTTCGCTCTGCTCCCTTTCCGAAGCGTGGATGGGCGGAAGAAGCTTTCCAGGTCCTTGATTTTTAGGAAACCGTGCCTTCACAAAACCGAAAGACGGGGCTCTATTGTGGCCTATGCAGCTTCGCTTGCGGACAGCTCTCTTTGCACTACTCAGTTTGCGCCAAGGCTGCGATGGGGGCGCTGGTGGCGGGTTTTTCCGCAGCGCCGCCTGGGCAGAGTCTGATGTCTATAGTTAGGAATGGTGAAATCGACATTCTCAGGAATCGCTACACCGATTTCGATGACGTTTTTTGCATTTAAAATAAAATGTAAAATCAAGTATGGGCTGGAAGCAGATGTTGATTTAATGTCGGCGCTGTCTTTCGGAAGAGTCTCGAAAATTGGAAACTGTCAAGTTTAAAACTCTGCGACATAGCAATACTAAACGATATCGCAATTTTGTAATGCGCACCTAAGAACACGTCCAAAGCAGACAGAGTAGATTCAGTATACGCGGCTCTGAAAAATACCGCGAATTATCGAAGGTGTTTTATGTTGGGCAAAGCCCTTGTAAACGTTGTGAGAAGTGCACGTGGACTACAAAGTTACTTCGAAAGCAAATTTGCCCGCCTTAAGCGCTCCAATCTAGGTAGACGCTGGCATAATACCCCCCCCCCCCTCCCCCGCCATGCATCGGCTGTATATGGCTGCACTGAGCTGCTGGCCAACCGTGCGCAGTCCTGGTGACTGCAATATCGGTTTTGGTGCAGTGTTACGAGTTTGTTAAGTGCGCGCTTCTATTGTGAAAAATATTCCAAGTAAATATACAAAGCAAGGTCATTCAAAACATTTCAAATATGTCGCAAATAAACGTTGCAGTATTAAAATTTCGGGCAAAGCTTACTACAATATGTGGTGCACTTCTAAAATCGCCGTGCGGTACGTGGTTGCAAATAATTGGGCAAAACGAACACGTCTAGACGAAATGCCATGATATGCTGCTCTCCCCCCAACGTGCACATCATTATTTATAGCGCCAGTTTTAGCTATAGCTTTTGAGCGTATATAGGTATTTAATTTGAAAGAGCGATGAAATGAACGATTCAGTCTCACAACTTCGGAGTACACGATGGTGAAAAGTGTAATAAGAAATTGATGAAGTTGCGATACTATAGTTTTTTTTTTTTACTACTGGATTGAACAGCTGACAGCGGAATTTTGATGCAGCTCAATGTGCAGATTGCCGTAGGAGCTAAAAACTGTCAAATAACGCGCTGGCGGGGAGGTTGAACTAGCATCGTGCGAAAAACGCCCATTGTGGCAGCCTGCAGAAAACCGCACAGGTAAAAACCCGATCGATCTTCTGCCACAAAAATATATCATCGGACTCACCTGTTCATCTATCTGAAATTAACGCTCACACTAAATTTGCGCCGCTGCTCAGCGTAGGCACACGTTTTTCTGTTACCCGCCACGGTAGGTAAGTAGCTATAGCATCGCGCTGCTCAGCTAGAGATCGCGGGTACGACAGGATCGAAACGCAACAACGATCGTGTACTTAGATTGATGTGCATCTTAAAGAACCCAGGTGGTCAGAATTAATCCGGAGTCTCCACCTACGGTCTGCTTCATATTTTAGGCACGTACAACCCTTGAATTTATTTTTCACCTTTTCAGTTTCCTCAATTAACGTGGTTAAAGGCCTTAGGTCTTGCATGTATGCTGCCTTCAATCTAGCACATTTTTTACCGTTTGCTTCATGTTTTTTTTTCTTCGTGAAATACGTATAGACGCTACGACCGGACGTACAGCGCAGCCAATGGAATTGTACACCTTACAGGATGGTAATATGACAAACCAAAGGAAAGGCAGTGCATGTACATGTTTTTAAGTACAGACTGCGTGGCCAGTATGGGTGCTAAATATATAACAACCGTATAAAGCAGCGGAAAGAACTGAAATGCATATTGTATACATATACCTGGATAAGGATCCGCACAGATATCTTCGAGACGTTTTTACAAATCGTTTTGTAGCCGTCTTAGCAAGATGATAGCTTAAAACAGCTTAACAAGACACCTTCAAGCCGTCCCTCGCAAGACATCTTCAAGACGTACATATAAAGACGTCTTGTAGCCATCTTGAATAGTTGTAGACGTTCTAGATCATTTTGGCTGGTCCAAGACGGCTACAAAACGTCTTGTGTTCAGTGGGATATCTGACCCGAGCCAAACAGCTGAAAGAACAACTCAGCTGCATGCCATGACCAACATGGCTGTCACCCCGAGCGACAATTTCAGTAGAATTATTTCTGCACTCAGATTCGAAATATCCCGCGCAATGCGCGTCCGCGCTGTTTTTCTGTTTGGAGTAGCCGCGCTAGCGCTGCAGGCGCTGCAGGGAATGCCGCGCCAAACCCGAAACCATCGAAACGCCACGCCGGCGGGTCTTCGGAATGCGCGCGCTCGAAGCGACCAAGCGGCAGCCATTGCCACCAGCGTCGGCGCATTGTTCTGCCGTCGTTGGTGTCTCTCGCAGTTTTGAACAGCCAAGACTCCACGGTAAGTGATTTTCAACGACCGCTGCACGTTCTGTGTATGCATATGTGTTCCAAGTGAGAAGAGGCGCTGATGCGAGTTATTGAAGGCTTCAGTGCAACAGTTGGCCGTCCCGAACCATTTTGCAAACTTTGCCTTGCACGATCACCGTGTTTTTGCGAGCTTTATCGTATTCGAGGCGAGTGCTTAGAGTCGAGCGAGAGTACTTAGAAAACATGATTTTAGATGAGGAACTTTGCCATGTCTTTGAGGTCTGTTAATTGAATGGCTGTGAGCGTTCTTGATATTTCCCCAAGCGCAAGCCACTGCCAGAGAAGTTACGTGCAGTGCGGGGCGAGCTAAGCCGCCAAGCTTCGCCGCCTAACCGCGGCCTTAAAATGTGTCAACTCGTTACTGCGATGCGCGTGTGTGCGGGTTTCGGCGCTTCTTTGTGCGCAGTATCTGCTAGCTGCTGCGTACGTGGCGCCAATCCCCTCGTACGGCAATGTGCAGTAGGTCGCTTACTAAGCGCGCACTGTGTAGATTTGCCGGTACGCTGCGGGCCGGCGTCTGTCTCTTTGCGCCCACGCCGCTGATTGTGCAGGCAGTGCGCGATTGCTGCGCGTAGCCGCGCAGCTTGGTGAGCCAGCACCCGTCGACTTTTGTCTTTAAGAAACTTTGGATTACCGTTCACATTACCGAATACGCCGTCACTCGACCCTTGGCGGGCAGAAAACGATGCTGTTGGCTTGACGAAACATAAATTTACGCGATAGCGTTGGCGGTGATAGGTCACGGGAACGTAGTGCGGTGTCTGTGTTATTTGCTGAGGCAGCGACTACGCCTCCCATGCAAGTACTATGCTATATCTATAGAGTCGGCGCTTGTACACTGTTATTATTCTACTGCCGGCTCTGTGCACTGGACGCCTCGACGTGTTTAATATTTGTTTTGCTTCTGCGCCATTGCCTACAAATATTCAGTTTTGATTTCTACATACCAAATTCATACAAAGAAGTTGCGCTTTCAAATTCAGGATCTTATCACACTTGACAGTGTGATCCTACCGTGGACGAGTATTAATAACTGAATTCCTCTTGCTGGTCAAAAAAAGAATGGCTGGCTGGCTGATCAACCCAAATCTGAGAAAAAATGCGCTTTAGGTCCGCCATTGTCTATTGTAAAATAAGATACTACCTTGGTATTCAATGTCTGTGACACTCATTAATTATGCATCCTCTTGACTGAAATAATTTGTCTTAGAAGCCGTTCAGTTTAGGTGATCAGTAAACATTTCATAGCTTAAGTGCATAGGGGCATGAGTTGGGTAATGGCTTTAGTTGTAAAAAGCAAAGCATGTTAAAATATAAAATTTTGGCAAGGTTAGTTTACCAATATTGTAAGCTTACCAACATACAAAACTTAGCGTAGCAGCAGAAGTGATCCCACTATTAACTTGCGGCCAGCTGTTGCGTGCTCTATGTGACATTGCTATGTCTAATTTTTCACTTGTGTTTCAAGACTGCAGCCGTGTCATTGCCAGCTGGAGGATGAAGCAGCTTCATAGCCGGACATCAGACGCCTTCCAAGTTCCCCTTTTCAGCAACAGAGGCCTAGGTATGCTCTTACCTAGTTTTTTTTTTACCCTGTATCTTTTACCTGAAATGGCTAGGTTTGTGGCTTCGGTTAGAGGGATTGCTGTGACACCTGTTCCATGGGACAGAACACATATATAGGCATGTGTGTTCCAGTAAGAAAATAAAAATACTGAAGGAGCCCAACATGATGTATTTCAGGACAAATGTATCATGTAAATTACTATGCGACCAATAAAAAAACGACAAGACTTGGTGCACAGTGTGCAGATGTGTGCATCAGCATAACGACGAAAACCTTGTGCAAGTTAAAAAAAATATTCACTAGGTTGTTTGTGTGGCATTTTTATCGTTGTTCTCTATCACACTATTGCAAAAATGTGTTCTCTAGTATTGCATGGTTAAAAACACAGTTCAAATACATCATTTTCCTTCACCGTCATATGCATAGAAACAGAGTGGAATTCTTAAAAAGTTGCTTGGCTTCTCGGACCTTAATTTTAGGTCCTTCTCAATTTTTCCCATCTATTTAAAAAAAGTATCATGAACACTTTCCATGGTTTACAAGCAGCTAAAGCACCTTGTGCCAGATTGTGGATAAGCCAAAGAGGTTCCAGTGTCGATAGTGGTGTCTGGTAAATGCAAGTTTCTTGTGTGATGCATTAAGCTTAGTACCAATTGGATGAAGTCATGATTTTAGCAAAATGTTTATTTTCCAGGCAAATGTCATTTGATGTCTGTCCAAAGACACACACTTTTTAATATAGTTGCTCATTCTCTAAGTAAGGCTTGGTATTATGAAATGCATGTACCGGTAAGCATGTGTTTGGCCTTGAGCTGAAGGTAGTATTGGCGCGTTTGCATGCACATAAAGTAGCATTAAGACAAATGTGAAAACACAAGTGATAACACGACACAGCTATGTATAAACATTTTCACATTAGCAGATCACTCAGCGCAATCCTTAGGAAAGTAAGTAAATATATGATAATGTGCTTATATGATAAATGGTGCCAATGTTTCAGGAGCATGGCCTTTTACTGTCCTATACAATAACAGTTCGTTATTTAGCATTATAAAACTATTTGCCTTATTTGTGTCCAACTGCTCTAAATTCGAAAATTCTCATTGATCGCATTAGGAAGGTTTTGGGGAGTGTCTTGAGTCACTGCCAGAATTAAATTTGTAATTGGAGTCGTCATATGTGTGATACCAAAAAAAAAACATTTGGAACCAGTTGACTGTTATGCAGTATGCTGAGTGTGCATATTATAACAGTCACTTATATTTTCATTGTAGACATGTATAAAGTGTGTATGTGCACATCTTGAAGTCGTAGACTGTGCAGTTTTATTCAGATGTGTGATTGTGTGGATGTAGGGTCTTCTGTAAAGCATTGTCTAGAATTTCTTAGCAGTACATTAAGGTGTGAAGCAAAGAGAAAAATATTGTTGAAACAAAATGGTTAAAGTTTACTCTTAAGAGTCTTAAGCACATTTGGATGACTTTACAGCATGTAGTAAAACAAGAATAGGAACTGAGGTGCTCGTCACAACCATATGACACCAACAAACAATGAAGACGAGGAAAGAAAAAGAACAGAAGTGAAGTGGACCAAAGGACAACTCGTTGCTGATGGGAGCTGTATTCACATCGGCATGATGCATGCAATCTTTTATTGAGGTAAAGCAACAGCTCTTCCTCCTGTTGACTTTTTTACGCATTTCTGTGTGTGTACTAAGTCTGGCCTTGGTGCTGGATGTAACACATCCTTCTAACTGTAGATGTCATGTATTATGTGAACCTAAGTTTTTTTGAATTCATGTACCCCGCGAAAGCTGCACTTGAAACGATATGCTATATACACCACTATTGCCATGAGTAGCACTGGCTGACAGTCCCATGGCCAGACATTGATTTACCTTTCTCAACTATTCTGCAAAACTGTTTTGCATGCAAATGTGGTAATTAGTACACATGCTAAATGCCTCACAGCATAAAATTTTTGATGCGCATCTTACAATTCTTATTATTTTGTTTTAACTCAGGATACCATTCTACGTGTGCTGCATTGTATGGCTGACCACTCCAAGTATCTCAGCTGAATCATTACACAGGTGTGTACCTATGTGATCCTTAGTATGGGTATTTTTGTAGTTTATGTTTTGTGTAATTGCACAGATGAAATGAAAAACATTAAAATATGAGCTGACAGGCACTGTCTCCAAACTTTAATTACAAAGGCAAATCTTTTTTTAACAGTTGTCTTTATAGCAATACAAAAGAGCGTGCACATCAAAACACCAGTGTCTAACAAGCAACATCATTGTACTGTAGAAGAAACCGAAACATACGAAACTTGTACTAAACTAGGGACTTTATTAAAATATTATGAGAAAGACCATTTCTTAAGAGTGACAGTTTGTGTATTGGAGCCTTAAACTATTTCTTGGGTTACTCTGTCTCGTTTCTTGAACTCAACTGGTGTCTTTTGGTTAGTTATTTTACCGAGGCCGCTGCATATTTTAGCGCAGTCGACGACGAACATGCGTGACCGCTACAAGTGGCAAGCTGCGCTCCCCGCGACGAATACTGTGAACAATACTGTTGTTGCGGCAAAAGTGCCTACAGCTACTTCTGTGGAAGATCATGCGAACTGAATAACCAATATAAAAGCATCAGGTGACTCCGCTAAGAGCCTTTTATGCCCTACACACCAGACTTGGATGCAAGATTTAGGTTATTTTGCAACCAAGATGCCCACATACAATGCTTAAAACATGATTAACGTGGCGAGTTGGGCCAATTGGTTCATTATTGCGAGAACTTCAGCGCAATAAAACACACGGACGACACAAAGAAATGACCAGGACGTGCGCTGAACTTACAACAGGTTTTATTGTAGCGAATTTCACATATATATGCACTATCCAACACAGACGTAATTAGCTGCATATGCGTAGAAACGCCATCCCTTTATCTGAGAGTTGTATCGATGACACGCTAACACACCTTTCCCCTAGCCGGGCAAAACATTCTTCTTCAACAATTTCTCGAGTGTAGCGCAATTTGCTCTTCATAATGCACATGTGTTATGCATGTCAGGTGAACAATCCTTACATGTTAATCAATGACAAGCCAGGAAACCTTGTGTCTTTCCCTTCATGCGCATTTTTTAGATAGTTTGCATGCTCCCTAACACTTAACCTAACATTTACGCATCTCCCAGTTTGGCCAACATACACCTTTCCGCGTTAGACTTAGGGATTTTGTAGACTACACCTCCTGCACAATCAACAAAGGGTAGAGGGTACCTATGCGTTGTGCCGCAGGCTTGCTCCTTTCTTACCCATGGGGCGGTCATTGTGCAGAGCTTGGACAGCCTGTTAGGTGCGTTGAATACGTCTTTTATGTCGCACCGCTGGGCCACCTTTTTCAGGTTGTCTGAAAGCTTGAGAACATAAGTCAGTCACAGGAAAGTCGCGACTATATTTTGATTTCAGGAACCCTTTATGTAACATGACACAATTCCTTCACACGCTGTAACCAAGCTTATTTTTTAAATGTATGCCTTTCTTTCAGCATCGAAAAAAAATCTTACATGAAACAAGGTGATAGGTGCTGCTTATGCATTTGTACGATATTCCGACAGAAAGGTGAAAAGTAATAAATCTATGCTTTTATAAATTTTTTACCTAATGTACAAAATTTCTTAATGGGAATGAGACAAATTCATTTGTTTGCACTAGCCTATAACAGAAGCAAGAAATGATAAACAGCTTTTAAGGGGGCCCTGAAAGGGGCCGAGTGAGGGGCATTTGGCGTGCGCGACCTCTTTTCTAGCGCAGCCATCACTGCACATGGCTCTCGGCGCAGCTGAGCACATATGCAGCCTACGCACCTTGTTCTAGAGGTAATCTGCGGCGTGTGCAAAGAGTGGGCATGCTGACATGGCGTGGCATTATGTGCATCTTTGCAAGCACCACTATAATGTGACAAAAGCAGCGTGTGGCCATTTGGTTATCCAAATTCTGGTGTAATGGCACCAAAAAAGTGAATGAACACATGAACACATATGTACACATGACACAAGCCTCAGCTCTCACCTCAAGCTTTATAATCAAGAAACAGGCAGTATATAATAACAAGTGGTGACATGATGCGATGTTATCTATTAATATTTTTCGTGCAGTGGAACTGATAGATGACTGATGCATTTGTCATTATTTTTAAATTTCAGAAGCCACAATTGCCTCGCATGTTGTCTGGTCATGATGCGTGGCTACAGTGTGAGTTTGTTGAACACAGTACTGCAGCCACATTAGTTAGTGTTTCACAATGCATGAAGGCAGGTTGTTTCACACAGATGAGGCATGCTCCCCCAATCACGCATTAATACAGCATCTCATCTGTCCAATGTAGGCACAACCTTTTGAGGACACCTGACTGTACACAACACTTGCGGCCTAGTTTGCCGGATGCATATTATGCCGTAAGCCACAACCAACCTTCATTTTTTTACTTCTGCCTTTTTTGTCACAGCACAAAACCGTCCTAACAAGGGCCTGTGAAAAAATTATTTGCACAACTGAATTAGGCATGACGATGGAATATAATGATTGAGATGAGCCAAGTAAAAAATGGTAGCAGTTCTTTCGTATGCTTTTTGCTTTTTAGGGGCAATAGCGCAGTTCGTTTTTATCATTCTTCTATCATTTTTTTTGTTCTGTAGGAAGCTTGTGATCAGAAATTTGCTCTTATGTGAGAAAAAATACTGCAGCCAGGAAAATAATTTGGTTGTTGCGTGTGGCACGATTTGAAGGAGGTGGTGCACTGTGCAACGGAGGTTGTGTAGTGTCGGCCATGGCCATATTGTTATGCGTACATTGTGTAGACAGACATTG
This sequence comes from Dermacentor silvarum, assembly GCF_013339745.2. Classification (NCBI taxonomy): domain Eukaryota; kingdom Metazoa; phylum Arthropoda; class Arachnida; order Ixodida; family Ixodidae; genus Dermacentor; species Dermacentor silvarum. Next base: position 188,482,751 of record NC_051156.1, on the reverse strand, counting down.
TATTAATTTGAGATTGGGGTGAATCGAGTTGTTTGTGCCTAACAAATCTCATCCGGACATTGCAACATACTGCAAAAAATGTGGGTTCATTGCTGTGTTCCACAAAACTCGTTATAGCCCAAAATTATGGCACTTGGACATCATAACAAGTACAAAAGAACGTTGACCCAAAGAGACACACAGACTGGACTGGCGCTAGTCTATGTGTCTCTTCTTCGTGTTCGCGTTCCTTCGCGTTTGTTATGATGTCCAAGTTCTGTTATCACACACTAGCCTAAACTTCTTCGTTCAACAGAAATTATGACCAGAGAGTACATAATATAATTAAGCTTTGGCAGATTCACACCGCGAAGGACAAATGGATCACTCATTCTCAGTTACATTGGATGAAGAATTTGTTTTTGATTGAATGACGTCACTTCATATCACCACGTGTTATGTGTGATTTTAGTTTTCTTATTAAAGCTAGAGTTAATAGTAGGCGCTTGTGTCCTGCTTGTCATTGTCTTCGTTTATTTTCTGTGATGCCATTAAGCCAGAATAAATCCATGACATGAACTGCCAGTTCATATAGCTATACATTGTTTGCAGTATGGCTGCCGGTCTGACTGACAAGTGCGAAGTATCAGTAAGAACTTCAGAAGAGTAGAACTTAGGGCGAGTTGGTGATGCATATTAGAGTACGGTGAAGTGCAATAGATGGGACAATGTGAGGTGAGACAGGCGAAGTGCTACTGACAACTGTGAATGTTTATTGCAAAATTTTGCTGCACCAGGACAATGTGCGCATGCGCCCAGGACACCCGAAACCAGCAACAAACAGAGCAGGCACAAAAAACAAGGAAATACAGCAAAAATTGCTAACGTGTGCACGATATCTTCTTCAAACGTGATAATTGGGAAGCATGTGTATGCAGTCAACTGTGCACAACTGGCACAAGAGACAAGAGACATCAAAAACAAAACAGAAGTAGAAGAACTAGCTTAGCTGTGGCTACCTGTGAATCGCTCTTCTTTGTTTAAAGTGCCACCAAAGCCACGATAACGCACTTATCAGATCCAGAATTGAAAAAAATTTCAATTAACACTGCTTCGAAAAGCTCGCATTCTAAATTTGTTATTCCACAGTCTACAACTTCCACATTCTTCAACTACATATAGCAACCGCAACTTTTGAAGTCCAAGGCAATATCCAAAACCTTCTTCTTTCAAACTCCTTAAGTGCTGTCGCAGCCTGTCGTTCAGGTACTGGCCAGTCTGTCCCAAGTAGACACGACCGCTGCTTAAAGGAATTCTGTACATGACATATGGGACATACTGATACTCGTGTTTCATTGTACAGTATTTCCTTACTCGACGACTTGTGACGCGTTTGCACAGTTGTGCCAACTTGCATGGCGCAGGAAACACAGGAACCACCCCATACTTCCCTGTGACTTTCATTAAGTTGTGTGAAACCTTATGCACATAAGCGTTGCCACCTTGAGGGGGTGGATGCGTTGCTAAGGTTTCGCAAACTTAAGGAAAGTAGCAGGGAAGTATGGGTGGATCTTGTGTTTTCTGCGCCATGCAAGTTGGCACAACTGTGCAAATGCATTGCGGGTAGCCAAATGAGGAAATACTGTACGACGAAACGTGAGTATCAGTATGTCCCATGCGCTAATTCTGTCGTGTACAGGATGCGTTAAGCTGTGGTCACGTTTACTTGGGACATACTGACCAGTGCCTGAGCGACAGGTTGCGACAGTACTTAAGGTGTTTGAAATAAGGAGAAATGTGGGATCTTGCCTTTCAGTGCAAAAGTGTGTTATGTGGCTTTGGGGGCACTTTAACCAAAGAAGTGGGATTCATAGGTAGCCACAGCTCAGCTAGTTTTTCTATTTCTGTTTTCTTGTTTATGCTTCTTGGGTCAGTTGTGGGCAGTTGACAGTGTACACATGCTTCCCAATTACCATAACATTCATAAGAGATTGTGCATGCGTTCTTAGCGATATTTGCTATATTTCTTTGTTTTTTGCACCTGCTCTGTCTGTTGCTGGTTTCGAGGTGTCTTGGGCACATGTCCTGCTGCAGCAAAATTTTCCAATAAACGTTCAGCTGTCAGTTTCGCTTGTCCCATCTGTCTCGCCCCACCTTGTCCCGTCTATTGCACTTCACCATACTCTAATAGCAGTAGGAAGAGCAACCAACTCACCCGAGCAATAAACAAAGCCCACAGAATTGCCAAATTGAAGGAGAAATGTTTCAGTGTAGGACCTGCTTTGCGAACTGATAAGGAAATGGCATACTTGTTTGCAAACCAATGACCAGGTGCATTTTCTATGCACATACATGATTGTGTGTAAGTGCTCCATGCTTCTTAGGTTTTTTATAGCTTTTATGAAGCGTTCAAGAGTACTTGACTGTTTGTCTGTTGTAAAATTAAATCAATTGACATTCAGCATGGCGTGTAATTTTCTATAAGCCCTTACTTTGTCTTTTTCCTTGGCGCTGGTCCCACCTAAATATGAATTAACAAATAGCTTTTTTAAGATTATGAACAGAATACTTTTAATACGGATTTCATTACAAAAATTTTCTCAATTTTAGGAAGAAGTCCTGCTGACCCCAAGCATGGTGTGAAATGAAGAAATGGCACTTCACATCCATCGGGAGCTTGATTTCCCGTTTCATGCTTACTTGTTGGCATAGCCAGTCTGTTAGCTAAATTTTTGGTTCTTCCCTATTGAATGCTCAAGAAAGGCAGCAAAACTGTCATTCACTGAAAAAAAAATTTTGTACTTCCAGACACTGCCACGCACAAAGCCCTTGAGCTCATTAATATTTTTAAAAGAAAATGCAGCTTCTTCGTGCAGCAATAGGCTGAATCAGACGAGGGCAAAGAGAAAGGTTGCAAGATTAGTGATCAAGAGTTGTCCAACAAAGAAGGTCTCAAGCTGAAGCCAACATCTTTACAAAGGAACAAATCGATTTAGCCTGAGACATCCCTTGTTCGACCAGACCAGTCTCCTTGTCGAAACATGTGCTCTAGCCTGAGGCGTGCATATCCCGTTCTACCACTCTCGATCAACAATCATCATCATCATCGTCAGCCTATTTCATGTCCACTGAAGGAAGAAGGCCTCTCCCTGCGATCTCCAATTACCCCTGTCTTGCGCTAGCGTATTCCAACTTACGCCTGCAAATTTCCTAACTTCATTATCCCATCTGGTTTTCCGCCGACCTCGACTGCGCTTCCCTTCTCTTGTTATCCATTCTGTAACCCTAATGGTCCACCGGTTATCTATCCTACGCATTACATGGCCTGCCCAGCTCCATTTCTTCCGCTTAATATCGGCTATCTAGAATATCGGCTGTCCCCGTTTGTTCTCTGGTCCACACCACAATCTTCCTGTCTCTTAACGTTAGTCCTAAGATTTTTCGTTCCATCGCTCTTTGTGCGGTCCTTAACTTGTTCTCGAGCTTCTGTGTTAACCTCCAAGTTTCTGCCCCATATGTTAGCACCGATAGAATGCAATGATTGTACACTTTTCTTTTCAACGACAGTGGTAAGCTCCCAGTTAGGATTTGGCAATACCTGCCGTATGCACTCCAACCCAATTTTATTCTTCTGTAAATTTCTTTCTCTTGATCAGGGTCCCCGGTGAGTAATTGACCTAGATAAATGTACTCCTTTGCAGACTCTAGAGGCTGACTGGCGACCCTGAATTCTTGTTCCCTTGCCAGGCTATGAACATTATCTTTGCCTTCTGCATATTAATCTTTAACCCCACTCTTACACTTTCTTGGTTACGGTCCTTGATCATTTGCTGTAATTCGTCTCCATTGTTGCTGAATAAAACAATGTGATCAGCAAATCTGAAGTTGCTGAGATATGCACCGTTGATCCTCACTCTAAGCTTTCCCAGTCTAAGAGCTTGAATACTTCTTCTAGGCATGCAGTGAATAGGATTGAAGAGATTGTGTCACCTTGCCTGACCCCTTTCTTGATAGGTAACTTTCTACTTTTCTTGTGGAGAACCAAGGTAGCTGTGGAATTCTTGTACATGCTTGCTCAGATATTCACGTATGCCTCCTGTACTCCTTGATTACGCAATGCCTCTATGACTGCTGGTATCTCTACTGAATCAAATGCCTTTTCATAATCTATGAAAGCCACATTGAGAGGTTGATTGTACTCCGCATATTTCTCGATTACCTGATTGATGACATGGAAATGATCCATCGTAGAATATCCCTTCCTGAAGCCAGCCTGTTCTCTTGGGTGGCTGAAGTCAAGTGTTGCCCTGATTCTATTGGAAATTATCTTGGTGAATATTTTATACAATACTGAAAGCAAGCTAATGGGTCTTAAATTCTTCAATTCTTTAACATCTCTCTTCTTATGGATTAGTATAATGTTGGCGTTCTTCCAGCTATCTGGTACACTTGAAGTTGTGAGGCATTGCGTATAAAGGGCCGCAACCTTTTGAAGCATGATATCTCCTCCGTCTTTGATTAAATCTACTGTTATTCCATATTCTCCAGCAGCTTTCCCCTGGACATGTCTTTCACGGCCCTTCTAACTTCATCGCTAGTTATAGAAGGAGCCTCTGTATCCGGTTCATCACTATTTCGAATGAAAGTAGTTTGGCTGTTTTGGGCACTGTACAGGTCAGTATAGAATTCTTCCGCTGCTTTTACTATGTCATCGAAATTGCTGATGATATTACCATGCTTATCTTTCAGTGCATACATCTTGCCTTGTCCTATGCCAAGCTTTCTTCTTACTGATTTGCTCCTAGCGATACGTGCAAGGGGGTTATTAGAAATGTGTACATTGCCGATGGGCCTCCAGCCCTTGAGAGAAACATTTTGAACGACCGCAACCCGCTCGCGCTCGGTGTCAAGAGAATCAAGAATTCCGGATCAGTTATAATCGTCTTCGACGGACTTCGTGTGCCGAACTATGTGAGATACGGACCTACCTTGGTGCACGGTTTTCTATACCGCAAACAAGTTGATGTATACTACACTTGTGGCAGGATTGGCCATCGAGCCGACGTCTGCGCGGCGCCTGGAACTACGGAATGTGGGGGCTTCGGTTTGCGTAACGCAAGTGCATCGCATGTGTGTGAGCCGAAGTGCAAGTTGTGCGGTGGCTTGCACAAAACGGCTGACAAGGTGTGCAAAAAGCGGTACTTAATTCCATACGTGGTACGTGTGAAACGTCAGGAGCGCGCGAGAGAAGAGCGCACGAAGGCAGAGGTGGCTAAAGAGGAGCCGCAGGTGGCGCGCGGTCGCCCCACATCCAGGGGGCGCTCTCGCTCGCGCAGCCGCACCCACTCCCGGCAACGTGCGTCATCAAGACATCGAAGACCAAGCAGAGGGAGGAGGCGCTCCCGCTCCAGGGGCCGCAGGTGCGCTTCTTGTCTCGTGGAGGCGCTGACTCCTGGGCTGCCAAGGTCAAAGGCAAAGAGAAGGGCGCGGCCCAGGTGTCGGAAAGTCAAATTCGCAGTCCTGAGAGAGAGAGAATTATATCTTTAGAAAAGGAGAATAGCATCCTCAGGGCGGCGGTCGATAGGCTTACGCTATAGCTAGCAGAACTCCGCAGCGAAATCACTCGTCACAAGTCCGCTTCGCCTGACGGTTCGTCGGTTAATGAGGTTCCGAACTCTATGAAGGTGACCCGCCGTGTTGCTCAGTGGCTATGGTGTTGGGCTGCTACAGAAGAAGGGGCCCACGAGTGTCCGGCTCCCAAAAAGAGGGCCCTCGATCAGTCGAACCAGTTACAAATCAAGGCAAAGTCTGAGATTAAGGAGGCTCTCTCTGCCGTTAACGATAGAATCAGACAAATCAACGACCGACTTACTCGTATTGAGTGTAGCGAGGAGGAATCGGGAATGAGGCTGCAGAAGATTGAGACATATCTTAATGAAACGGTAGTTCCCGTCATGGAGAACATCTGTCCCAAAACGCTACCACTGCAGGGCAGGTCCCTCAGTAACTCCCAATTGTATAACATATCTCCAAATAATCAGGATGGCGCCGCCAAATAGGAAATTCACAAGTTGGCAATGGAACTGCAGGGGCATCAGTCCTAAAAAGGCTGCCCTCCTGCAGTTAATTAGACCGGAGGCTGAGAAACCACACGCAATTATACTCCAAGAAACACTGACTATCGATCTTTCCTTCTCGGGCTACAAGGTGGAATCATTTCAAGGAAATAGAGGCAGGGGTGTCGCCATTCTGATAAACAGGAAGATTCCTTATGTCAGACATGAGCTCCGCACGATACACAGCAATGTTGAATTTATTGCGGTTGAGATTGTTCCCAACAGTTACGTAGGCAATAGCAGCAGCATATTTCTCCTCAATTTGTACAGCAGTCCTAAAGATTCCAGACAGTGCTTCAACGTCATCCTAACCAAGGTCGCTAAACTTGCTAGGGATGCTCCTCTGCTTGTTGGGGGGGGGGGGACTTCAATACAGCTCATCAAACGTGGGGATACCCATTCTCCTCCGGCAAGGGGAAGAAGCTGTGGACGCACGCATCGGACCTTAATCTAACTCTTATTACAGACCCGGAATGTCCAACTACATGCGGTACCTCCTCGTGCAGGGACTTGACTCCCGACTTAACTTTTGTCAGGGGGATCGACGAGTAAATTTGGGAGAATACCAACATTGATCTTCGCAGTGACCATTACATAATAACAATCAAACTCGAGATAGCCGCTGCAAAGCTAAGGGAATATAAGCTGATTGATTGGGACAAATTCTGTAAATTGAGAACCCCCCAAGGCTCACCCCCAGCTACGGCGGAACCCCCGCTCGAAAGCTGGGTAGAGCAACTCGGATCTGACATCAGGGCGTCGGAGAGGGTTATTTTCACGGACGTCCAAACGGATAAGATGGATTCCAGGCTCGCTAACCTCCTCGAGGCCAAGCAATCGATATTAGCACGATGGAAAGGTCAACGGTTGAACAGGAGGCTTCGGAAGAAAATAGCAATATTGAACAAAGAAATCGAGGAATACTGCAGAGTTCTATGCAGACAGCAGTGGGACGAAGTGTGCAACTCCCTGGATGGCAGAATGCGCAAAGGCGGTGGCTGGGGCCTCCTCAAACATCTCTTGGATGAGATCGGCTGCAAGTCCAAACGGTCGCTGCTATGTAAAATAATTCACAACGCGAGAAAATAAATGGCGGATGACAAGCTGTTGGATGACCTAGCTAGACAGTACCTCCCGCTCAGCACGCAATCGCTCAACCCCCTTACGGTCGGATACTCGGGGTCTCCTAATCACGACCTTGACGGAGATTTCTCGGAGGGTGAAATTCGCCTTGCGATTCAGGAACTTGACAGTAAATCTGCTATAGGCCCCGATGGGATCTCAGAGTTCTGCGCAACCTCGAAGATAATTCTGTCAGTTACCTAACCAGGCAAATCAACAGAATCTGGAAAGAGGGCCGCGTTCCGAAAGAATGGAAACACGCACGTACGATACTGATTCCCAAGCCGGGAAAGCCTCTTGGGCTTGCATACCTCAGACCGATCTCTCTGACGTCATGCCTCGGTAAGGTCGCGGAACATGTCGTGCTCAACCAGCTCTCGAACCATGCGGAAGAGAGAACTTTTTCCATACACCATGATCGGATTCAGGCCAGGACTTTCCACCCAGGATGCCATGCTTAGAATTAAGAAGAGGCTCATAGAAAGGGTCACTCGCGATACAAGAGTCCTACTTGGTCTTGATGTAGAGAAGGCTTTCGACACTGTACGCCACACGGCAATTCTCCAGGCCATTTCGGATCTTAACCTTGGTCAACGTTTTTTCCGTTATATTCAATCTTTTCTGAGCGGCAGAACCGCTTCCTTGCACATTGGCGACTTAAAATCACAACTTTATGAGCTGGGTGACAGGGGCACTCCACAGGGCTCGGTATTGTCTCCCTTCCTGTTCAATCTGGTGATGGCCAAGCTGGCCAAAGCATCGTTGGACATTGAAGGGGTTGAACACACCATTTATGCCGATGATGTTACTCTATGGAGCGCTGGAGGCAGCGACGGAGAGTTGGAGGCTCGAATGCAGGAGGTTATTAGGACCACGGAACTCTGCCTTTCTCCAGTAGGCCTCAAATGCCCGTCGAGGAAATCGGAATTGCTCTTTTACCGTCCTTCCAAGCCAGGACGAAAACCTAAGGGCTGGGAGCAAGATAGTCGACGTCATATCGTGCTCTTTGACATGAATTGTAACCGCATCCCTGAAGTACGGTCGATCAGAGTCCTAGGCCTGACTATTGAGAGTAACGGATACATTGTCCAAAAGATAACTGGCAAAGTGGAGAATTCTCTACGAATGTTTCGACGCATTGTCAATATAAATAAAGGTTTGAGCGAGGAATGTGCCATTAGGCTCATACAGGCTTTCGTCCTATGTCATATTACTTATGTTGCGGCTATGCTCGACTGGAAAAAACTGAAGAGAAACGACTCGATACCACAATCCGTCGAGTCTTCAAGGTAGCCCTGGGGCTACCGTTGAACGCATCCACCGAGTTTTTTTTTTCGAAACTAGGAGTTCACAATACTCTAGCTGAAATCGCTGAGGCTCAGCGCACAGCTCAGGTCGTCCAGTTGTCAGGCACCAGAGCTGGCAGAGACATCCTGGTCACTATGGGCATGTTTACTGAATTTGAAAAGGATAACGTCAGACATCTTAGCAAAGAAATCAGGGACGCGATTGTGGTTCGTCTTTTTCCCAGGAACGTCCACCCGGTCTTTAACCAAGGGACAAGGCTCGCCCGCGCGAAGGCTCTTGCCGAGGCTGCTACGGATTCCACAGAAGCTGCCTTCATAGACGCCGCTCAGGTGGCCAGTTGCGAAGCTTTTTCGGTAGCCGTAATAAACGCCCACGAAAGAACCTTCAACGCACTCTCTGTTTATACCAAGAATCCGGAGGTGGCCGAACAAATGGCCATTGCACTCGCTCAGCTAGATCCAGAGCACTCAGTAATCTATAGCGATTCTAGGGCAGCTACTCGCGCCTTTGCTAGGGGAGTAGTGGGTGCGAAGGTTTGAAAGTTACTTGAAGGTAGATGCATTAGTCTCCACTCTATAGTCTGGTTCCCAGCCCATATGGGCGATTTCGTGAGAGGACAGCGGAACCTTAACGAATCCGCTCATAGAGCCGCGCGAGGACTTGCCAGCCGCGCTCCCCTGCAGACCCCTCATCTCCTCATAAGGCCTTTAAGGACCAGCTCCAGAGATAAAATGAGGTCATCAAGCACTTTTATTTAGGACGTAGAGAATTCTCCCTTCCAAACAAGGAACTTAATAGGGCGCAGTCAGTGACTCTCCGCTTGCTACAGACGAACTCGTACCCCAATCCTTGGCGTATGAGCCGAATCGACCCAGACTACGACGGAACTTTCAATTGTGCACACTGTGGTGGACATGTAAACTTCGGACACATGTTGTGGGGATGCGCGACGCAGGCCTCCTATCTGGAGGACAACAACAAGTGGGACGGCGCTCTTAGGAGCAGCGAGCTCCAGGACCAACTCTGGGCTGTCCAGAAGGCCCGCGAAGCGGCGGAGAGCCTAGGGCTCCCCGTCCCGACGTGGGAAGTGCCCTCTACACCTTGACGAAGAGCCTGGTGTCCTTCAGGACCCTTTTCGGAAATAAAGTTTCTCCACCACCACCATAAAGAAAACACTACATGAGTTTGATTAATCTGTGCTGTATCTGATGTGTTACTGTTCTGTCCCAACAGAATCTGCACCAAGCACACCTTGGTCCTCATCAAAGGAGACCCCATATTCATTGACAGGAAGGGGCTAGAGCCGAATTTGCAAGTCTTTTTTTCACCACAAACAAAGAAGCGGACGCAGAAGTATTAGGATGAGATATCAAGTCTACGGAGGACTGTGTCAAGATTGCTAAGAGCCTCAGCTATCATTCGACCAGCACGGATATTGGTCCCGTCATCCAGGTACCTCAACAAAGACTTTCTAGAAATTCATGTTGAGATGCACCTGCAATCATTGAACAAGCACGGACGACGCTGGCCAAAAGAGTTCCCTCAGTTTGCCCTTCCTTAATCAGCTTCCTCGTCATGTGAAATTCCATTTGTGCCAAGTATAATTTTTTTCTATAAATGCAAGCTCTTTCATTCCCCATTCTTGTTAGAGATAATTCTTCTTCCTCATCCAAAGGTGAAGGTCAACCGATTCACTGTCTAGTAGCAGTGTCTAGTGTCTGATTGAGACCATTCACTGTCTAGTAGCATACCATATCTGTAGCAGTATTTCGTAGTGTACGTTGCCATGTGCAATTCCTCTCCTGAAATAGCTGATGGGGCATCGGCATGCGTCTTGCATTAACCGTTGCACCGTGAGCTATGTAGCATTTGACTTTTCTTAATGTTTTTGGCCTGCAGTGCTTGCAGAGCCGAGTGGCTTCTTTCTTGAATGCAAGCTTTCTCATTGCCATATTTAATTCCTTGTCCCATTCAGCATTGCTCTTCTTGCTCGATAGCCTGGGTGTAGCCTTGCTTGTCTAGCCTTGCCTTGCTCGATAACCTTCAGTGTAGCACAAGTTACACTGAAGTGATCGACCACAAAGTCTGGTTTCGCTGCTGTCCCACTTGGTCGTGGTCGCCGTGTTACGTTTCTCCGATATGGGGGCCTGGTAAGTTGCATTGCTAAGCAGTAAGTTGCATTGCTAAGCAGTCTTTCGAGGTAAGCACCTGCTCCTGCAGTCCGCACAGCGACATAGACACCCAATTTACACGCACCGCTTTTGGCGCTCCCCGTTTCATCCTTTCCTGCTGCAGCCATGTACAAATTTTTCTTGTGGCCTTCGTCAGTTGCAATTTGGCATGAACATAGACCAGCATACGTGCTTACATGGTCTGAGGACTGAGGTATATGAAGTTGATAGCCACCTGGGTGGGATGGCCCGCAAAAGTGGCTGCCGAAAGTGATGCCCACGAAACCGACTTCTCCATATTGAGACAAATTGGGGCACCAAGTGTGAGCCATACATTAGCAGCCCTCGAAAGAAAAGAAACGTGTAGGCTGGAAAGGAGTTAACGCTATAATGCTGGGTAATCCATGTTGCTGTGTTGACTAGGGCAGCAGATGTCTGCGTCACCTGATTGCTTCGCAAAGCAAGTTGCTAATCTTCAACGGTGACTGCCGGTGCAAATAGGTGGGACACGCCGCCCAATCTGTTCGCGCTGCTTGTTGTCGCTCGTTACCAGACCACCATGTGCGACGGAGGCAAGCTGAAAGTAGGACAGCTCAATGTGCCGTAAGCGACCCATGTACGTGAATGCTCACTGTTGCCATATAGATCTTAGCCAATGTATAATGTATTGTCTGGACCTTACGCGGCAATTGATTGCTGAGTCTCATTTCATTGTTATCTGGCTTGGTTATGGTTGCCGTGTTACGTTTCTCGGATGTGGCGGCCTGGTCAGCTGCACTTGGAAGCAGTCTCTCGTGGTAAGCATTCGCTCCTGCAGTCCGCACAATGACTTAGACTTCCAATTTACATGCACCGTGATTGGTGCTCCCCGTTCCGTCCTTTCCTGCTGCAGCCGTGGGAAAATTGTGCATGTGGCCTTCCTCGGCCGCGATTTGGCGTGAACATAGACCAGCATTTAGAAGAGTGTGGGTGTAGGCTAGTTGGTGATTCATGATTTGGGAAGTTACCGCAAATAACACACGAGACAGAGAGACAACACGAAGCAGTACTAACGTTTATTTAATGAAACGAACGCCGAGCTTATCAGACACACGTGTGCACCCGAAAAGCAACGAGAAAACCAATAATAACACAGAGCGGCCTTCAAGAGGGGTGCGATAAAAATGCTAAGATACACGCTGATAGAATAGTGAGGCACTTAACACATGTGTATCACGTGGAAAGAAACAAAAGTTTTTTTTTCTGGGTAACAGCAGATTATCGGCAGAAAAAATGACTATAGCTGGAAAAAGAGATTGTAGAGGCAGTAGCCATGCGACGCTTTAAGGATGGTGATTGCGTTAGTTTGCAGTCAGTTGCTGTTACCCAGAAGGAACTTTTGTTTTTCCCACGTGATACACACGTGTTAGGTGCCTGAGTAGTCTAAAATCGTTTATCTTAGCATTTGTATCGCACCCGTGTTGAAGTTGATTTCTCGTTGCTTTTCGTGTGCACACGTGTGTCTGATCTATGTAAGCTCGGCGTTCGTTTCATTAAATAAACAGTTGTCAGTACCACTTCGTGTTGTCTCTTTCTTCGTCTCATCTGTTTTTTGTGGTAGCTGCCCAAATCCTAGACCAGCATACATGCTTACATGGTCCAACGCGTGTCAAGTTGAAAGGCCCGCAAAAGTGGCTGCCGAAGGTGATGCCCACGAAACCGACCATGTCCATATTGAAAGATAGAAGGGCACCAAGTGTGAGCTACACATTCGCGGCCCCAAAAATAACAAAAAAGAAACGTGCAGGTTGGAACGGAGGTAACGCTAAATTGCCGGGTAGTCCATGTCGCTGTGTTGACTGCGGCAGCAGATGCCTGCGTCACTCGATTGCTTCGCAATGCAAGTTGCTAATCTTTAACGGCGACTGTCGGTGCAAACAGGTGGGGCACTGTCCAATCTGCTTGCACTGCTGGTTGTCGCTTGTTACCAGAGCGCCATGTGTGACGACGAAGGTGAGCCGTTCACGAGCTCCCGTTAATGATTCCAGCGTATCTCGACATGCAAATTTTATTTCTGCTCTTGCACGACAAGTTGCACTGCTTTTCTTTTGCCAATAAAGTCGCACGTTCCGTTCACTCACTTGTGGCTTGTTTTTATGGGCGTCAGTAGAGGCTCTTTGGTCTCCTGGCAATTGGAACGCAAAAACTACGCGGCAGACAAGGCAATGAGGCGTACCGCAACGCCAGCCGGACGAGCGTGGAGCGTGCCAGCGTACGCTACCGGTACTGTACTACCGGTAAAAGCGGCCATATTGAATTTTGCTCTAAAAAATAAAAATACATTTCCGCTTCCTGTTTGAGCCGCGCCATCTGTGTTATGCCTAGAGGTGTACGCCGTGTCGGTTTCGACCGGCGGCGGCGAGGTGGTCGTTTCTGTTCGGCGGCGGCGCACTGCCATTTTTCGTTGGCGGCGGCGCCGCCGGCGGCGTGGAAACCGAAACCACAAAATTAAAGAGCTGTTTCGCTACATCCTCCATTGCTAAATTAACTGATTGAAATTCTGGGCTTTTCATAATAAGGGCGGAGAGGACCAAATACAGAGGCGTTGAAAGTGAGGTAAACACAAAACGTTTTGATAATCTTTTGATTTTTAGCCGACACATTTGGAATAATATTGGGCACATATCTGAAGGCGCGTAAAGTGTGTTTGTACATTTCATCCCACATGAATATGCCGAACCTTGCATAGTTTTGCGTCGTAGCCGCAATTGTTTTCTTTCTTGCTATGCCTCGGTTTATATGAAATATTATTCCATTGAGAAAATAGTCAGTGAATTCGTCTAGAATTGCTAAGCCAGCACCGACGCACGTGACACTGTCTAGATATGTTAATCTTGTTTCCATTTGTCCTGAATGATTTAGTAAAAATAAATAAAAATATAGAACATACCTCTTCTATGACCATCTGTTGCTGGGTTCAACTCTAAGCTGTCAACCAATCACCAGATGCTACAACACACATTCCCAAGTGAAATCACTTGTTCTGAATACTAGTGACTCTTTGCTTAAGTAACTTTTCTAATAACACCCTTTTTCCCGGAAGAGAAATGAATCAAAATACTTTGTTTTTGCTTCAGGTGAATATTTTTTCAGCTGAGATATGTTATGCGGTTCAAAACAAATTTTGCTGAATTTGATAACTCGTCATCACCAGGTTGATTGAACCAAGTGCGGATTAGTAGAAATGCAGGCATTGCTCGGATGCGCAATTACTTCAGGAAAAAAAACGTTTTTCTAACCTGCACGTCGAAACTGTTTTATAGTTCAGTGCAACTATCGGTGTCGTTGCATTTGATTTTTCACATGAATGGTGCTCTTTCTACATGTCTACAGGTCTATTTTCTTCTATTTTCTACAAGACTATTTTTATTTAGGAAACGAACAAACTGGTAACAAAACAATGATTGGATCGAACAATTTCGTTCAGAGGCAGGATTTGCAAAGGCTGTAGTTATCAAGGAAATAATCCTTGACCGTCGCGGCTGCCCCCTTCTTGCAGTCGTCTTGCAGTTTGTGAACATCCATCAAGTGTCTCTGCATGTTCGACGTGCTTACTGCGCACGCGTAGCATTTTACCTTGCAGCTGCGGTGGGAACAAGCGAATATTTAAACTCTCACAATGAAATGATGAAACCGCTACGACCAACAGATTTAGTTCCATAAAGAATCAAAGGCGCTCTACTCACGGTTCGAAAGGCTTTGAGTCGTCCTCTTTTAATGACTTGGTCAAGCAGCTCTTGCAATAGTAGTCCGTTCCAACTGTCTTCTGCTTTCCCCCAGTGATGTATGTTAAGTGTCCAAACAAAACTAGACTTCACCTTCGAATGCAACGGAATAATGCGAAAACTTCCAACCGGCATCTTAAACACATCGGGGCCAGAAATCTCCATCTCGCAACAAGTTGCATCTCTCACGTTGATGCTGTTTTCAGACATATCGCCAATTCTATCCGCAACAACAGTAACCACGACTGTCAAGCCGTCACTCCGACGTTCTGAGGCCGCTGTTCCCTCTCGTCGCTCCATATTGCGCTCTTGAAATAGGAGTTTCGGAATCCCACCATCCCACATTGCGCTGACTGGTGACGACACGCATGCGCAGACGCGCGGAGAGAAGGGTTGCTCTTGTTTGTTTTGTGTTGCTTCATTACTCCCCTACTTGACATGATTCTATGCCTGAGACAAAAAAAATTATGGTGAGGCATCAAAAAAGAAAATAAAAGCCTCGCCTGTGCCACCGAAGTATAACAGGCTTTTATGCCTGAGACAGGGAAAAGAATTAAAGAAGGCAACACAAAACTCAAACGAAGCTGGATTTACTTTTTAAAAAATCTTTATTGCTACTTAATGGCGCGCCGATCGCGCGAAAAAAAAAAAAAGAAACGACGGCGGCGGCGGCGGCGGCGCGCCGATCAGTTTGCGCCGCCGACGTCTCGGCGCACACCTCTACTATCTTCTAGTGCACTGTAACCTCTACTTATGCCTACGTAAGTTCCATGCGCTGCCGCTTCTTATTTTCGTACCACTATGGAAGGTACAGTTTCCCTTCTCTAAAGTTGGTGCTTTATACTATGACGGCGTTTAGCCGCTCCGTCAGGTAGATATGGCGCTAGCGCTCTTATCAGTTGCCCTTACGGCTCGCCATAATTCCCACCATAGTACAGCTTCGCTGATCTTCCATTCCACTCCAGTGGAAGGGCTACAAAGTCTTTATTTCACTTTGCTACCAAAGAAGTTTTGGGAGGAGATATCACAAACATGGTGAACAGCCCAGATACCCGTAATCCTAGAATATACGCCAGTAGACACCTTAAACTAAGCGTACTGAAATCCAATGGCTATTGGCTTTTGTGTTTGTGCTATTATTTGAGGCTATTGTGGTTCTGCCAAGCGCCAATAAATTTGAAAAGTAGCACTGCTAGGCTCGAGCACATGGTTTCGATCCCCGACCGCGGCAGCCGCAATTCTATAGGGGCGGAATGCCAAAACCCCAGGTGTTCAAAGTTAATCTGGAGTCCAACACTGCGGCTTGCCTCTTAATCACATCGTAATTATGGCAATTAAAACCCCGGAAATTATTATATTTCAGGAGTTCGCTGAGTTATGTGTAATCCATGCACCATGAATGGCAAGATTTTAAAATACTTTTTAGACGCCATTTTTTTATAATCACTCTGGCTAATAAAGGTAAGGACGTGGTCTCCAATTCTTCTTAACAAGCCTTCCATTTTTTCAGTACCTGAATACCTCAGCGTTCAGATTTATTGAGCAGTGCAAAAACTAATTCAAAGCGAAAAAGAGAGAGCAAACATTTATTTGTGCCATCGAGGTCGTTGATCTTGAGGACCAGTGGGTATTGTCCTCATTCCAGAACTCCATTGGCCATGGCTGCTCGACGTACTTGCTGGACGAGAGCTTCTTGTCCCGCCAGGGTATCGCCGGTCAGCTGTACCTCCCACCGCTCAAATGACCTGCTAGGCGTCTGTAAGTGTTGAGGTTTGCCCCCGCACCCCCACGAAATACCGCACTAGGGGCAGATGCCGCGATATGTTTGTGGGTATATTTTGCTGTATCTGTGTAGGTTTGGGAATGTGTTTTTATCGATAAGCCTGAGAGCTACTGCCTCTTCAGTGCTGAGCTTTTTGTGCGGGGGAGGATAAATCCTGCGGTTCAGTCGCTGGATCTCGAGTCGGTCGCCGTAATTGGATGGCAGGGGCACGAAGGTCAAGGGTGGGGATTGATAAAACGACTGGTTTTGCCCCACTCGGTTTATTAGCGCTCGAGCTAAGGCCCGTTCGCCCTTTCGTTCCCCTCCAGTCCCGCGTGGCCCGGCGTCCACGTGATTTTATGGGATTCTTGCAGCCTCGGGCCTAGAATCTGAGCCACCAGCAGCGGTGTTCGTCCGTTGGTAAAGTTACGGCAGGCCTGTTGAGAGTCGGTAACGACATGAACTTCCCTGCCCACCCTGCCATGATGCTTTATTACTAGCGCCGCAGCTGTGGTCTCAGCCGCAGCTGGGGTCTCTGCCCTGACGGAGGCCGCGAGGGTCAATGAGTTGTCTCTCCCCTTCACGGCGGCTACCGCGAAGAGGCCCCCTGCAGGGTTCGCCGCCACGTCCACGTACGTTACGTACGGGTCACCATTGAACTGTTGGCGCTGTCTGTCGACGCGAGCTTTGCGTCGTCCTTCATGGAGTTCATGACTCATGTGCTTTGGTGTGGGGTTCGCCTTGAACTTGCTTCTGACCTCGGGCGGGAGTGATCGTTGTCCATCAAGGGCACGAAGCTCCGTTGCCATTCCGGTACGGTGGAGGATGGCTCTGCCCGCCGCTGTGTTCTGTAGTCTGGCTTTTTGCGAAGCCATAACCGCGTCCGACAGCTCAGCGAAGGTGTTGTGGATCCCCAGAGCCGCTAACTTCTCCTTTGAGGTGGTAACAGGGAGACCCAGGGCGGTTTTGTACGCGCCTCTGATGATGGCATCGACTTGTTCTTGGTCGCGTTTGTTTAGCGAGTGGTAGTGATACGGCATGCTATACGTTACTCTGCTGATCACCAGAGCCTGGACGAGGCGGAGCGTGTCCTCTTCTCGCATGCCCTTGCGGCTTGTTATTGGTTTGATAAGCCGCGAGATCTGATTGGTGGCGGACCTTATGGTTTGGACTGGGACCTTGACCTGGACTGGGCCCGGGACCTTGAAAGGCTCGCCGAGGATTCTGAGCTGAACCACCGCAGGCGGCTTCGCCTTGGCCTTCCTCCATCATTGTCGTCGTCTTCCTTCCACCTTCCGGGCGGAGGGTTCTTTTTGGTGGTAGTGCTGTTGTTTTTGAGCCTTTGCTGCACTCGCGAGACCCCGTGGCATGGGCTTTGCCGCAGACGGCGCACTTGAGCGAGCACTCGTGGTTGTCCGTGGGGTCGTGCGTCCCGGAAGCGAGACATATCTTGATGTTCGGGGTAAGACAAACGTCCGATCGGTGTCCCATGCGCTGGCACACGTAGCAGATTTGTTTTGTGGGCTTGTAGGGGTGGCACTCGGTCTCCCCTCCGTAGTAGTGGACGTATGCCCAATTGCGCTTTAAAAAAACTCGTAACCGACACAGGGCAGCATCGCTTGGTGGTGTGGTTTCAAAAATGTCATTCAAAGAGAAAGGCATTTTTAAAACCACACCACCAAGCGATGCTGCCCTGTGTCGGTTACGAGTTTTTTTTTTAAGCGCAATTGGGCATGTTCGACAAAAATGTCGTCGAGGAAGAAGGCTGACGGTACTGTTGCCACGGGGTTACTGCCGACGAAGCTGCTCATCCGAAGTATGCCTCTTACCGACAACCATAACTGCACTTCAGGAGTTATAGGTTCGCTTGCAATGCAACATAACTCACGATTTAATGCCAAGCATTCCAGGAACAAAAAGCAATTCTCTTGCCTTCAACGGAAAGATTCAATGAGAGCTTTTGGGGCATAGCGAGTGCTATGTTGCATCACAGCAGCTTTGCAGTCTTCGTCGAATCAGTGTGCCAATCCTTGGCGCCATGACGCCGCTTTCTTAAACCCCGCGCGGCGGAGACCACCGTTTCAGTCGCTAAACGGGCGGTGAACAGACCAAGAACCGCTGTGTCGGGCTTCCAGTTAATATTTCCTACACCCAGAGGTGCTTGCCTGTCACCGTGCCTCTCGCATTGGAACTGCGATTTGCTGTGTTCCGACAAGTTCGAAATCTCATCGCATCTGCCATCTAATCTGCTTTCGAAATGCGGTCTCCATACAGTCTCTATGAAGGTTACACAAGGTTCTTTATTTTAATACCCGACCCGGCCTCAGGGCACTTTCAAAATGCAACCGGTTTCCCTCAAGAATCTTCTCTCGTCGGCTGGGCTGCCAGTCGTAAAATATTCGTCGCTTCGACTGACGCTGTCTCGGCCCCTAGGCGATAATGTAGGTGACCTGGCCACAGCTTCACGGAAGCGTGTCCTCGGTGTGGGAACAAAGCCACGGGCACTTGGAATGTGGAAGCATGGTTACATGCGACCACCTCTCGCGTCTAGTTACAATTCGCGGAAAGAGCCGTGCGTGATCTGTTCATCATTTCAAAGAGAGGGTGTCGTCTCCGGGGCGCGGAGTTTGGGAAAACGTCATGATAGCGCCCGGAGCTCCAGCTCACCGATATATCTCGGACAGAGTCCATGAACATGTCATGTAGCCACCTCCTTTGTGTATGCGTGTCTGCATGTGTGAACTCGCACTCACAGGCACACACGTTCACACTCACTTCCACTCACACTCACTGGCGCTCACTTGCACTCACACTCACACCTTTGAAATGAGCGCGAGTGCACTCATGAGTTAGTGTGCCGGCCTATGTTTACAACGCCCCCTAAGCAAAAGCGGGTACTTAAATAATACGACAGTTCCCAGTAATCTGGCAGACTCTCATCAGACCGTGATACATCAAAGCCCTACTTGCGGTTATGTTATAGCTGTAGCCCGAAAATATTAAATGAAGACCACGTATACCTTGCCTTTCATCTTATCACTTCGTGCTAACGATCCATCTGAATACTGCTGTACATTGCCATCACCGCAGTAATTTTGACACGCTGACTACGACTGCCAACGTTCACACACGCTGAATTACAACACACTGCAATCTCTTAATTTCGCAACATTTATTAAAATACACACTGTAATTAGCAAAGCAACAGTTCTTAATTGCATAATTTTATTGTCAATAGGCTCCTATACCCACCGACAATAAATCTGATCATACAGCAAAAGTAACCACAACGATTTCAACAGCGTTTGCAGTGCACGTTCCTTGTGACGTGAGCGTTCTTTATGACTGGAACCGGTTGTTGGTGGTGGTGCAAAATCCTTCAGGTAGTGGTCGACATCCCATCTTTACGATATTGCTCAGTAACGCGACGGTTTCGTTGTCTTCCAGCAGACCCCAGGAAGCAGGTCCCATCACAAACTCTTCAGCGGTCATGGTCAAGAATCGCAGCTGCGGAAAGAAAGTGCGCATAAGCGCCTTCACTTCCAGCGGGCTGTCCGACTGCAGGGTCTTGACACACTGTTCCTGGGCCCAGCCGAACACGGCTTTGATCAGGCTGTCCTCGGAAACCTTCGTGATCCTCTCCACAATGTATCGAACGGTGTCCTCGAGGGCGGCGTTGAATTCGTTCGAGGTGAGGATGGTCGGGGCTTTGGATGACGTCAGGAGCGTCTCCACAATGGCGTCCATTTCTGGCTCGCGGCTCCGCATGTAGTAGTCAATGTACGAGCACAGCCGATCAGCCGTGAGGTTCCTTTCAATATAGACGCGACAAGCGTCTGCAAGTCCCTGAACCAGGTACTTCTTGGCGGCGAACCTAGCGTGCAGCGCGTTGTCGATGCTCTTCATCTTCGGCTTGCCGGAGTACAGGTACCTGGGTGGATAGAAAGAACGAGCAGAACGCCGCTTCACACACTGCTTCGCTTTGTAGGACAAGTTGTATTACGTTAACACGTCAACACGATTCCTGGATGCTTTGTTTGCTTAAAATTGACCTTGATATGTTTAGTCATCGTTTGCGGTTAATACACATGACCATATGTCAACTAAACCGTATCCGTTTACCAAATTAAGCTCTTAAAAGCTAAACCGTCAGTAAGAGACCACACACACAGGTATGGCGGTTGTTCCACGTAATTTGAGCCAAACTTTAAATATATGCAAATGCCACTTAACAGGACAGAACCAAGGTAATGTTGTTTGTCTTCGCTTCGAGATACTCAGATGATTCTGTGCATTCTACCTAATAACATAGTTGAATGTCATAACTAGATGAAAAGCGTGAAAGGGGAAGTTGTAGAGAGCAACAAGAAAAAGTCCCGATCTAGCTTCCTGTTGCTCAAGACGTAATACATAAATGTGTTCTTCCAAGCATGAAAGAATCCCGCTAATAGACGCAAAACTGCCGCGCGACTGGCCGCTTGGGGCACTTTGCGTGTATTCGCCGACTTCTCTTGTTTTTAAAAACGCTTCTGTACCATGTATACAGCAATACAAATCTCGATCGCAAATCTTTCATATTGCTCTACAATTTTCTCATCGGCACTTTTCATCTAATTGTAATATTCGAGAAGCTAGTTGATTATTTATTAAGACTAAATATCTAATTAGGCAGAACGCAAAAAAAATCTCAGTATCTCCAAGCGACGAAAAACATTACCTTATTTCTCTCCAGCTACGTGGAATCTGCGCGTTTGTGGAGCTCTTACCAACGGCCAACACTTTCATTGGCGCCTTGTCACGTCTACACTGTTAGCCACTGATTAATTTTAGTAGTTAAAACCACCCTCTTGACAGCACTGATCTCGCGCGTGCGCTGACTTGCCCTCTATTTCATGTATCGCACTCCAACCATTGAAACGCGAGGAAAATGCATATACATGTAGCAGGCACAAAACGACTTTGCTGTTTGCAAATGCGTAGCGCAGTTTGGCATTCAACCTTGCGCTTAAAATAGTAATTATTAATTTATGTAATTCATTTCTGCTACTTTGCTAATTAAGAATGGCAAAAAAATATTTGTTTTCCATTTGCCCAAGACGACAGCTGACAGAATGTCGTTGCTCCAATCCTCTTGTAGGCGATTTGGCTTTAATTTAATGCCCTGTGTTACCTGGGACACCATGATATATATATGTTTGAATTTTCGGCGTGCAGTTGCTCCTTCGGCACACGCACCTCTGTAACTGTCATCCCAAGAGTCGCAACGAGAACCAAATACTCTATCACAAAATGATCAAAATTGGTTCATTCATTGCGCTTAAGTTGCTCAAATCAGCGCAGGTGGTATTTAGATGTACTAGAGTGATCCGGATAAATTTTGACTACCTGAGGTTCTTTAAATGGAGGCTTAAGAGAAACACCAAGGCAGTTAGAACGATAAACTATTCTTTTAAACTCTATCTGCGTCAATTCTCCCGTAATAGGTTGACTTCAAGAAGAGAACACGAAGTTCAAAGTTCCACTTTAGAACTTCGCGCTGAACTTCGCCCCTGCGCTGGTATACGTGCATGCATGTGACGTCATGGATTTCAGAGGATTTTCTTTGTATTTTGGCAATCATGGATTTGTAAACGTTCTTGAAACTTGCTCACGCCAGTCCTTGGATTCGTTTTAGAATACAATGTAGTCCATATTTGCCGATAAACAATTACCTAGGCTCGAGCAGCCTTTCAGAATACATGACGTCACGTCGAGATGGGGGCAGCAACTTCAAAGCGACATAGTCACCGATGCTCGTTCTTTCAGTCTTTTCTCACTCACCAAGCTCACAGTAACAATGACATTTTTGAGGGCTATTGTAGATGGGTGATTTACTAATACAGCTATTTTTTTCTCTTTATAGTTCTTTTTAAGGGGGCGTGAAATGATTTTCACAATTATGTAAAAACATACCGAGTCAATAGGGTAGTTCTTTCTGATCCTTAAGTGACACATTTAGGCTCTCCGCGTAAAGCGTGCAATTTTTTATTATTGCGATAGCAATAATATGGACACTTCAAGCGCATTTCTGCCGTCGCCGTCGTCGTGATGTTCCCTATAAAGTCCAAACACAATAACACCGTCGCCGCGCGCCGTAGGCTGTATCTACGAGAGAAAGCTTGCGAGGGTCAGCCCACAATCGCGGCTCAATATCGCGCGTGCAAGGAAGGAAGGCGGGGTGAAAGCGCGCCGTCTTCTGTGGCACGCGAGGCACGGGGGGGGGGGGGGGTTCTACTCCGTTACCTTGAAAGTGATCTGCGACGTGGAGAACGTGCGCGCCCGGGCTGGCTTCATCTTCAAAGCGATCTGCGATGTGGACAAGGTGCAACTAGAGCCGGTAGCTTCGTATGCGCTGTGCTTTCGACGTTCGCTTCGAAGCGAGAGTCACGAAGGTCAGTTCGATCGTGCAGTCACGCTTTCTCACTCCAGCGTTTTGACAGCGAGTTCCCGCGGTCATCGAGCGACATGTGTTCACGTTTACATGCGCGCGCGTCACACCGTGCTTGTTAATTGAGTTAGTAAGGGAATGTTTGCAAGTTTAAACGGCCGATAAAACTAATATCCCCACTTCGCCTTTCGGGCTAAATTGAGACTTTTTATAAGGCTTTAAAAATGTACATCGCTACCGACCACAGCGGTGCAGCTCCCCGAGTTTTCAGCCGCCCGGTCCTCTGCTATTTAGCGGGGCCGGGTGACGTCAGTCGGGCAAGCCATCCGATTACCTACCCACGTTGCGTCATCAGGAATGCTTAATACAAGCGGCTACATTAAGCTTAATTGTAATACTATACGTATGGATAATTTGTGTACCCTTAAGAATAAGTACACAAATGTAATAAATCTGGATGTTTCTTCAAACCAATCACCCACTTCCGCCTGAGAACGCGGATCGTCTGCTACAGCTCTTGACAATGGGGCAGCCGATGGGTCCCGGAGGGTTTCTCACATGAACATAGGAGCAGCGATGTCTTCTTTGGCGGCAGGAACATGAATGGTACTAGCGCTGTATTACGCTCGTCTTGCACAGCAAGAACATCAGATTGTATGGTGTCTGGGGCATGCTGGCGTCACTGGCAACACAGCGGTAGACGCTCTTGCAGGGAGTAAAGGCAGCGACTACATGCTGCACAAGACGCGAGCACTGCACGTCAACACCAACCACCTTACGTCAACACAACGATCACCTGCAATTTTGAAAAGAAAGACGCTTTCAGCAGTAACCGCAGGTTCCGTATTTGTGAGAGTGCCCTATCTTGTACATAATTTGCCGAGAATGACAGCAGAAACATATCGCAACAGGCTGCCATCAGAAAGTGTGGGTTCGATCGATGTGGTTGTTTTATGTATCGTATTTTTTTTAGATTGTAGAGTACATGAAGCGTTATAAATAACCCATTTCACCACATACACAAGCTAGCGGAGCGTTATTTTCCCACTGACGGATACAAATATATCTTACGAGCGTAATATAAAGACAACGTAGATAGTTTCGTGTTATCAGGCGATTATCAAACCGAACACAGGAAACAGCTGCTTGATAGTTTGCACATTGCATATACACTCGCAGCAATGCGGTGAAAGCCCGCGGCGGCATCCGACCTTTTGCGCTTGATGTAGCACAAAAGAAAAAAAAAGCAAACATTGTGCGTAGCGCAGCCTCGATGCAGCGCGCACTTCGTCTTTAAATCTCGCGTCATATAGCCCAGGCTTAACGATAACAGCTGCAGGAAAGACAGGCGGGAGCGCACTGGGTTCAAATAAAACGGAAGCTGGCAACAGTTACGCCACCGCTTGAATGAGGCGGGATACAGCGTTGGCCACACGGTGCAAAAGTTGAGGAAACGCCGCGGCTTGAGGAGAGGGTAATGTTTAACCACTCGTACATGTGTTATTTAGGCGCACTGAGAGGAAATTCGTATGGGAAAGCATTCCTTGAGATACCCTGTGTCTAGGCGCACGACAAAAACCGTTTCAGGGACCCTTTAAGGTGCATACGAAATCCAAAGAAACAGCTTTTCTGTATTCGGCCCGGCTCCATTGCAATGAGGCGGATGTAACCGCATAAAGAACGTGTAGCTGAGCAAACCCGATAGGTCAGTCACCTCACCTGAGCAGCAAGTCGAAGCCGTCTGGGTGTACATCCGTGATGATCACCTCGCATTTCTCCGCCAGGTTTCCGAAGAACATCGCATGGAACACCTCGTTCCTCATGGCAAGGAACAGTTTGTGCACACGAAATCTCCGCTCGGGGATGTCGGGATGGTCCTCCAGCTTCACCACGAACTCGAAATCTGTCAACTCGCCGCTGTCCAGAAAAGTCTCGACGCTCAACTGCGTTCGCAAAGGATTTGGAAGGTGTGAGAGTTGGCAGAGAGAGATATCACTTTATTTAGGAAAAATAGGGTTGAGGGGGTCGGAGGTCGGTCCTCAGTCCAGGACTCGAGTGGCCACCACCACGCGCCGCGCCTGGTCGAGGAGACTCAATTCAGCCTCCAAGTCAATCTGGACGAGGATAGCTATCCACGGCTCCCTAAAGGAATTTTGCGATAAACGGAGTAAATTTGAATTTTGGGGTCGTGATTGGCACACCCATGTCACATGGGGCAAGGATGGCCTCCCCCACACAAGGGGCATTGATTGGCATATCTGGTTGGCCAGGTGGCATACCACCACCCCAGATGTGGGTAAGTGTTTGTCTGGATTCTTCTTTATAGAACTTACGATCGCTTAGTCTGCAACCGCGGCGAGTGAAACGCTGCACAACACAGCAAGTATGAGCGTGCGGCTAGTGCGCATGGAGGTAAAAAATACAAAAAAATAGTTTTTTTTCCTTCCTCCATGCTAGTGCGGCGTCGGTGGGGTGGTTTCGTTTATTACCCCGTTGTTGTGGTAATATATCGAAGCCGCAACTCTTCTCCTGGAGGAGTATATGCTTCTGCAGAAGAAGCGACCATTGAATGTGTAAGCACCTGGCACAATTTGTAGCGATAAAGAGGTTCATGACGGTGACGATCAAGTGGGTACTTGCCGTATGTTGAAGGCGGCGTCTGCTCCTGACCTGGATAGCGTGCAGCTTCTCAATTTAAACGAATTGTGTGAGCTAGAGAAAACAAAAATTGTTCATGAAGCTCCTGAGCCACAGACGCTGGTGGATACGCTCTGTTAAAACATCATTGAAACTGGTGCGCCACATTGCTCCGCTGAGCTTCCAACACGCGGTAAAACAGGAAAGCGCCTATTTCGACGGCGCTTGCTGTTACGTCACGTTGCTCCGCCCACATCGAGCCGATCGCTGCGACTCAGCGACGGAAATTCCAACATGTTGGAATCCCGTCGCGGAGAGCCCGCGACGTCGCGGCGGTCGCTGAGCGACGGAATTCGCTGTGTCGCTGTGTGAAAATCGCGCCATGTGAAACGGCCTATAGCCGAACCTCCTCCACTGTTAACTGCGGGTTTGGCGCGGCGAGTTCTTGGCGTGAACGACGTTGATGTTCTAAGACATCGAATGCTAGTATTTCCTTATTGTTTCCGATTAGGGGGTCATTCCTTGCTCGGATTAAATTCTCGGTGCAAGAGCGTCTACCCGTGTTGCCAGCGACACCAACATGCCCCGGACACCATACATTATGATGTTCTTGTCTTAGTCGATCACCCAAGATATTAAGGGCGATCCTGGGGATTCTTCCGTGGAGGAAGAGTCCGCAGGCCGCCTGCGACTCCGTGATGACGTAGGCGGGACTGTCTGGCTCGGTGCCGTGTCTTTATCGCCAGGGCCACTGCAGCCGCCTCCGCTGTGCTGGTGTTAAGCTGTGAGGACCGAAGCTGTTGTTACGGTTCTTGGGTTTCCGGAGGGTCCCGAAGCAGCCACGATAACGAATCCCCTAATGTCCCGTGCTGCGTCTGTGTATATTGTGTCGGGGTTATTGAGGACTCATTTTTATAAATGTTGGTCTCGCGCTTTACGCCTGCCTTCATGATATTTTGGGTTCATTCTTGGGGGATGGGGGAGATTTTGAGTTTCTCTCGCGCTTCCCTGGGTAGTCTACTAGTTCGCTGCTGCAGTAGTGTGGGTTGATAGGGTATCCCAGCTCTTCTGGACCCTCGGGCCCGCCTGTGACGTATTTAGGCGTTCTCGTTGTGTGACCATTATCATTGCTTTCTGTTCTTCAAAGGTGTTGCACACCCCGACAGCCTAGAGTATTTCCGTGGATGTCCACAGTGGTAGACCAAGGGCGGCCTTATACACCATGTGTATTAGAATGTCTGCCTACTCTGTCTATTAACGGCTAAGCTCTTGATACGGGAGGCTGTAGGTAATTTTGCTTATTGAAAAAGCTTGATCTTATCTTAATGCGTCTAATTCGCTTAGTGCGCTCCCGTTCCGCGTAATTCTTCCTATCGTTCTCGTGATTTGTTTTACTGAAATCTGTAAACTTTTTATGGTGTGGTCTGCTCTTGTGTTGTGTTGTATCCACAGCCCTAAAGTCCTCACTTTTTGGGAATCTCCAAGCATCAGTTCAGCTTTTTGTAATGTTTTCCGTGCAACGTAATCCGTTCTGATTTTTCAGGTGCACATTTCATTCCGTTCTCAGTGGCGAAATCGTGCACATTGTGAACGAAGTTGGCAACAATGTGCAATTTTTTTTTCGCCCTGCTCAGCGCGCTGTGGTCGTTTTGTACTTCTACGCTAGTTCTAGTTCTGCCAGTGCGTTTCTTTGCGTCTTGTGTGCTTGAACGTACGCTGCCTATGTATGTTATGACATCCGATATAAAAGTTTTTCTTCAGCGCGACGCTTCGATCTCCTTCACGAGCCTTCACCGTGCTTTATGCGGGTTACGGAGCATTTCTTACGTAATCTATAATTGTATTACATAGCGGCTGGCCGAGATCCGCTACAGGTGTGATTTCACGATTGTCATAATTTGCTCGTCACATCGTTGTCGTGTTACTGTTAATTGCTAACTCCGCGCAGTCACCGATTGCGGGCAAAATTAATTGCTTTCTGGGCGCCATCATTGACTACGGTCAGAGGAGAACGCTCCTCTGACCGTGTAAGCATACGTTCCCGACTAAGTTGCGAATTAAGTGCATCGTTTAACTGCGAATTTCATTTAAAGCACAGGAATCATAACGACTAACATTCTCGATCGATTGAAGTTTCGATGAAATATTAAGTGCGAAAGTGCCCCTTCCGGCGCAAACATTGAGTAACTTGTAACATTTTAAATGGAATAACAAGTTACGCGACTAATGAGTTTATATAACCAAAGCATAAAGCACAACTTCACTTTTTAATAGTTTACACTAAACTTTTCTTAAAGAAGCCGAAAGCAACTTAATACAAATGTGTGCACAGGAGTACTGTCACGACAGGTTGCACAGTACTGAGGTGGTATATGACCTAACAGCTGTTACGAGAACGTAAAATGAAAAAAGCGACGTGCAATCGGGCATCGCTTCATTGATGAATGCTTACGCACCGTGATTTAGTATTCATTCTCACCCAAAAGTCGCATATCCATCATCGACCATCACTAGCACTTCGTTTTCTCTTTGTGTCGAAAGCACTGCGTCACTGAGGAACCAATAATTAAACCGAGAAAGCGGAGAAATTTGGAGGACGCTTAAGCTTCGCCTTTAAGGGTGGAACGCGATAGCATTCAAAGATCCCTGAATGCTTGTCAGGCTTCGCGTTAACTGTAGCTTTCTTTTTTTTTCCCGCCTTCCCCTCTGTATGCCGCTGCCGTTTTACGCTGCCGAGGCGAGCGCCATCTGGATGGTGTTTCTGGTAGTAACATACCCAGGCGCGCCGCTGTATGAATGGTAGAAATGCTGGAAAAGGGCTTTGTGTTTGAGTTTCCTCGTATCAGAATTATGTTTTCCCGTATATTCAAATTACAATCCGACGCTATCATGCCTGCAGGCTGTGGTTAAGTCGTATTTTACAATTTTTCTGACGTACTGCGATAAATTCAATTAGTTCACTAACGGCTCTGCGCCATGCGGAGCGCCTGCGTGCCAGTGCGTGGTCGGACGGTTCGGGATGATTTTCTCCGTCACGGCCGCCGGCGCTTACGCCGACACCGACGCCGGATTTTCTGCGACACGGGGCCCTTAACGCCCTCGCGCTAAAACGGCACTTCTGCTTTTTCTGAGCGCGTCATCACGTGTTCAAAGGCTGACTCCCTACAGTGAAGTGAAAGCTATAGGTAGCATCAGCCGACCGGAACATGCATTCAGAAGAAGCGTTCCACTTCCCACCGCTGATGTAAAGTCCCTATATAAGAAAAGTACCGCCATCTACTCTTTCCTCCGCAGCCTCCTCTCGTAAAGCGCTTCCTTTTTTCTTTACTTTTTGCTTGCGAAAGCCAAGTCGACGGTGGCGCACCTAGAAAGTCTACGTTGAAGCTTTCAGGCCGGGCGCGCGCCGCCGCCGCCGCCGCCGGCGACTGCGGCTGCGCAGAGGACTTTCAACATGGCCCTGAGGCGGAAAAAAAATATGTGTATATATATATATATATATATATATATATATATATATATATATATATAAAGCAGTGAAAAGCGCGCGCTATGATCGTCCAATCGGAGATACAGGAGAGAGAGAAGCGGCGTTTATCAAAGGATGGCAGTACTTTTCTTATATAGGGACTTTACGCTGATGGCCCTCTGAGCGACGCATAGTGAATAAAACCTTCAACGATGGCTCAGTGGAGCACGGTGGGAGAGCTGACCTCACGTCTGTGAAACACGCAGCTAGCTCGTCACTGATTCGCTGCGCTCCACTGGGTTCGCGAGACACTGCACAGTCCAACCTACAGATCCACTGCATTCTATCTGTTACAGGATCAGTTCGCGTCCGCCTTAATATCAGCCAAAAATCTTTTCAAAAGCCTAGGGATCGTAAGTGTTACAGCTACCAAAACAATAAAGGCAGTCAGTCTTCAGGCATGATTGAACTCACGGCATGTTGGATTTCCAAGCCCTTCGCCGCCGGAAGTCTGGCGCGACAGCTATCGCAGTCTGGAAATCAAATGAAAACCACATTACAACACATTCAGCGTATAGGAATTAGCGGGAAGACAGCGTTCCATTATATCTACTGTAAGATAAAAAGAAAGCCAGCTAAATGACACAATAGGATCGGTGAATGTCGAGAAGGAATTTAAAAATGGACGCACAACAAGAAAAGCGAAGCCAAAACGCGCACGCGGACACGAATCTGCATAGCTTTTTTACTCTTGCTCCAAAACACAGAAATACAATTGTTTATGCTCCCTGAATAGACCTCATGTGTATAATGGCCTTGTTATTGCTTAAAACCATTCTTTAGCGAGTGAGTTCATTTGCTTAAAGTATTGCCGTAAACTGCTTTTATTCCCTTGCCATACTATTACTTTTGAACTCGTGTGATTACATAGGTCAGTGTTGGAACTCGGGGTAGCGTGTAGGCCGGTGATCCTCCAGCCACAGGGATGAGTCGACCGGGAGTAGGCGTGAGAGAAAAATGGTTTATTTTACAATATTTAAAGTGGCTCCAAATATGCAAGCCCACTCCATGTAGGAGCACATTGACTGTCTGATTTGCTACATGTCTCAGTACACATAAAAACACGTCAGGACACACCCACTGAACCAAGTGTATCCGCTTATAGAGCGGTCGTCTTCCCTAGTCCCCTACACAAGGGAATTCGATGGCGTTGATGCGGCCAATCAGAGGGGTCGTATTGTCCACAGAACTCCGCCTCTGATATCCAACCTTCGAAGCAAGGACGAGGCAGTCTGGAAACAGGGAGTTCTCCCTCCTTCCACGAAAGTCGTCGACTTCGTTTCTTGCTCTCCGTGACGGTCATCTTGCCAGGGTCGGGAGAGTGGCCTTCGCGCTGGACCCTGCTTCCACGAAGGGTGGCGATTGTGGTCGCTCCTAAGGTCGTGCGTAACCAGCAGTGCGTGTTATTTTTTGGATTTCGCAGAATTGAAAATGTGGAACAGTATTTCAAACAAAGCAGTTTCCTCCGCGGCAATGATCTTTAACGCCAGCAATCTTGTTTACGGCAATAAAAAGACTACGAGTGCAGCGGACCCCTCCGACGTTGTTGACAGACGTGTCGAGCAAATAAAAAGCGTCTACGACGTGCGGCTTCAGGTAAGCAAAACGACCGTTATTTCGTTCCCTCTCTCTCGTTCGTTTTTAACAGCGAAGCTGTTTAAGCCGGTGGAAGCGCCGTCGATCGTACGCCGAAAAACCTCGCCGAGCGATGACATCACGTGCGTCAGCAACGCCTCGCAACAGCTGCAGAGCCGAGCCAGAACGTCATCGCGCGCGCAGCGTCGTTTCGCCTGCCTGGCCATGACGTCAACACGCCGTGCGGATTGGTAGCTGCACCTATGCAGAGGCGGATCTAATCCGTTACGTCATGGTCCGCGGCACCTCGTCTTCGGCGCGCGAGCATTGTAGTGGAGGGGAATGGGGCCACCGAAGAAGATCGTCACTCCTGAGGAAGAGGAAGCGCGGCGCCAAAGACGACGCGCCGCTACTCGAGAGCGAGTGAGACGACTTCGGGCCGATCCAGAGTATCGCGTCGCCGAGGCGGCGACTAAACCACAGCGAATGACAGAAGATTCGGAGTTACGAGCTCTCGTTATCGAGCAAAAGCGTGTATGCAGGCAGAAGCGTCGCCAAAACGATCCGGGGCTGCCAGTCATGGAGAACTTCCAGCGACAAGTGCGGAGAGCCACGGGAGGTGCCGACGGACGGTTGGCCCGCGAGTTTCTGAAGAGTGAGTTCGGACAGAGCTGCCGAGTGTGCGAAAGACTGTAGTTCGACACGAACTTTTCTACACTTAGCTCCGTACGCGACTGCGGTGCGGATCGTACGAGAAGCGTTTCCCGACGAAGCCAAGCTCTGCAAGACGTGCCGCGACTCGCTGCTTCTGTGTGAGCTTCCCCAGTTGAGCACGTCGAACAGCTTCGTGTACCCGCCGAAACTCACGACGTTACCTCGACTGAACGAGATGGAAGAACGCATGGTGTCGCTGCGCCTCCCCTTCATGAACAACAGACGACTTGCGCACGGCGGTGACCAGTACGGTATAAAGGGGCAGATCGTCAACGTGCCGATCGACGTTCAGAAGACGCTGCAATCGCAACCGCGCAGCGTGCCTGACGACGCGGTAATCGAGGCGCATCTCAAGCGGAGACTGCTCGCGGAGCAGTGGCTCCTTCCCTAGCACACCAGTTAATGCATGTGAAATTAAAAAGCCAAGCTAAGATAAAGCCGAGTTAAAGCTACGTGAAAGCCGAGTTAAAGCTAAGATAAAGCCAAGTTAAAGCTAAGATAAAGCTAGGGAAGGAGCCACCAGCTTCGCTGTTTGCTCAGACTTCGCACCACTAGTGTGAAGCTGCCCAATTTTTTTTATTACCCAGTTGTCTTCACACCAAAGGCACATTGAGGGAGCGAGCTGCACATGTAAGGCAGGATGCCAAGGATAGTCTAAACACGCCAAGGCTGTGTTTGGTTTGGTTCTTCACAGGCCTGCCAAAGGCCTGCTTCGGTGCGCTAAAAAATACAAGGTTCAGGACGGCGATGAGCAAATTTCCAATTATAGCAAGAAAAAACACAAAAAGTCGAACAGCGTCTTTTTTTACCTCGCCCGTCGCACGGCCCGGATCCAAGCGCTCCCGTTGCTTCTTCTCGTAAGACTTCCCAGGAAATCCATAAAATTTACCTTTGGCAGCTTACCGGCGGTGTTCCTGTAGCTGTTGTGGCAGCCGTACACGCAACAGTACACAGTTCCACTCTTTCCTGACCGCGATTCTGCGTCGTTCTTTCGAGGTGCCATGCTTTCGCGCGCACACGCTAGCTCTAGTCAACGACTGATTATAGTAGCGCTCCGGCGTCGCAGGTGGCGCCACTTGTTCAGCTCGAAGCTGCAGCGCACGAGCTCTATACGCTGCCTCCCCATTACGACGACAGAAGTGAAATTCAATATGGAGAACGGAAACTTGGTTTTTTATAAATATATATGTAAACATATCGCGTGGACGACGGGACTGCCACCACGGGAGAGCGGCAGGAACCTAGATACGCAAGCGCTTGGAACACCGACAAAGAGAGGGCGGTGCGAACGCAGAAATGGCCGACTCGGGTCGCACAACGGCAAATCTTTGAGAAAGCTTCATTACCTACCTAGGAGTCTAATGATCTTGAAAATGGTGCCTAATCTACTCAAAATGGGAATCCAAGTGATGAGACGTATACAGCTTTGGCACAGAATGAAACGATTTTGCATCAAATTCGGGACCTGAGTTTTTGCACACGCAGAACAAGAATGCACGGAACCCTAACCTTATACAGCTTCGCTGTAAAAAGTGGTTTATTCTACATACGTATTTACCCTGGATCCAGATATGGAAGCCCACTCCACATAGGAGCACATCTATATGTCCGAGCTCACTACATGTCTGAGCACACATCAGCACATGTCCCTCCTCACTGCACCACAAGTCCCCTTTAAAGGGACACTAAAGAGAAACAGGAAGTTCAGCTGGAATAAAAGAGGGACCTTCAGGAATGCATGCAGTTTTTGTTGGGTGCACAAATATGACTTATTAGCGCGGAAATTCGTAAACAAAGACCAAGCGGACGCCAACATGCCGACGCCGACGCCCTCTCGCGCTCCCCCTTACCCGACGACAACGCCCTGCTGCTCAGGAACTCAGCTGGCCGTTTCTTCCATCGACCTTCACACCATCGCTACAGAACAGCGCAAGGACCAATGGATTGTCTCGCTGATAGACTTGCTCACTGATCCGTCGGCAACACCACCCACTCGCGCTTTGCGTCGTCAAGCCCACCATTTCGCCGTTCGCGACGAGCTCCTTCACCGACGCAATTACAGCGCCGACGGCCGCCAGTTGTTGCTGGTAGTACCCTGCAGTCTCCGTTCTAAAATATGCGAATCGCTCCACTCTGATCCGCAGTGTGCACACTCTGGGGTATACAAAACTTACCACCGAATTCGACAACGGTACTTTTGGCGGGGAATGTACCGGTACGTGCAGAAATTTGTTCGCTCCTGCCTCGATTGTCAGCGCCGGAAATCTTTGCCGCACCTCTCGCCAGCAGGTCTACAACCTTTGCCATGTCCTAACCGGCCGTTTGGGCACGTTGGCATCGATTTATACGGACCTCTTCCTCTGACGTCGGCTGGTAACCGCTGGGCGATCGTCGCTGTTGAGCATCTCACACGATACGCCTAAACTGCCGCCCTTCCAGCGGCTACAGCACGAGATGTTGCCTCTTTCCTGCTTCAGCGATTCATACTGCGTCATGGTCCACCCCAGGAGCTACTCAGCGATCGAGGCCGTGTCTTCTTGTCGGAAGTCGTCGAAGCCATTCTCAAAGAGTGTCACGTCGTTCACCGCAAAACTACTGCTTACCACCCACAGACAAACGGTCTCACAGAGCGATTTAACCGCACGCTCGGCGACATGCTCTCAATGTACATCGCTGCCGACCACACCAACTGGGATGCCATTCTGCCCTTCGTCACCTACGCCTACAATACCGCCCCTCAGAGTACTACTGGCTTTTCACCGTTCTCCTTATTGTACGGCCGCCACCCCTCGCACACGATCGACACGATCCTTCCATACAAGCCAGACACGTCTGAGTATACCCCTATATCTGCCACAGCCAGACATTCTGAAGAGTGTCGCGACCTGGCCCGGACCTTTACTACAAATTAACAAGCGCGGCAGAAGAGCATTCGCGGTGACACCAGCACTTCTGCGCCCACGTTTTTTCCTGGGGCGCTCGTCTGGCTCTCAGTCCCTACCACCGCAACTGGACTCTCTTCGAAACTGCTGCCCAAATACGAAGGCCCCTACCGTGTCGTCGAACGCACGTCTCCAGTAAATTACCTTGTCGTCGAACGCACGTCTCCAGAAAATTACCTCATCGAACCCGTTGAACCGTCTTCGGACATGCGCCGTCGAGGACGCGACATCGTCAATGTGGAGCGCCTCAAGATATACCATGACCCACTCATGGTGACAACCTGTTAAGTAGCCGGGCGGCTCGCTTTCCACACCCGGGGTAATTGTAGTGAAGCGTTGGAACTCTGAAGTAGGTCGTCCGCTCCAGCGCCTTGAAGTGGGTCCCCTTCTCCAGTACCTTCTAGTGGGTCGTTTCCTTCGGCTCTCGAGCGCCGCTCGTGCTGAGAGTC
This sequence comes from Dermacentor silvarum, assembly GCF_013339745.2. Taxonomy (NCBI): domain Eukaryota; kingdom Metazoa; phylum Arthropoda; class Arachnida; order Ixodida; family Ixodidae; genus Dermacentor; species Dermacentor silvarum. The sequence goes on along the minus strand of NC_051156.1, from coordinate 188,448,259 downwards.
CAGTGCTGCGCTTTTTGGACAGTGGCCCTTGCGCTGCTTCAAGTGCCATCCAATAAACATCCTTACAATCTATATATATATATATATATATATATATATATATATATATATATATATATATATTGTAAAGAGGGTTTATTCGGGTAGTAGAGCGGCAGTGAGAAACGCAGTACCAGCAGGTAGGGCGTAGCCAGAGAGCGAACTGGGTACGAGCCACACGATGGCAACGGGGCTGTTCAGAGTTCCGATCTTCTTCCTCACAATCACCCCCCGGTATGGAAGAGTAGCCATCCCGGGCGACCTAGGGAGAGTGCAGTGGATCGTAGTACGGCTTGAGGCGGTCAATGTGTACAGTCTCTCGCCCGCGACGACGGAGATCGGAAGATGGCGACACGGGTTCAACCACGTAATTAACTGGTGATGTTTGCGCAACCACGCTGTAGGGCCCGTGGTACTTGGGAAGGAGCTTCGACGAAAGACCAGGAGCCGCAATAGGCGGGACCCAAAGCCACACGAGGGAGTCGATGGCGAAAGGGTGAGGAGGTGGTTTGAGGTGATGACGCTGTTTTTGGCGACACTGTTGAGCAGACGTCAACGAACGGGCAAGTTGTCGGCATTTCTCGGCGTGCTGAGCGACCGTAGCAACAGGTGAGCAGTCGGCAGGGTCCGGCTGGTACGGGAGAACCGTATCAATGGTGCTGGAGGGCTGGCGGCCGTAAAGCAGAAAGAATGGTGAGAACCCGGTAGTGGTTTGGGAGGCAGTGTTATATGCGTATGTGACGAAGGGAAGTACAACATCCCAGTTGGAATGGTCTGACGCCACATACATTGATAGCATGTCACCAAGAGTTCTGTTGAATCGTTCAGGTAAGCCATTCGTCTGTGGGTGATAAGCGGTATAGTTGTGCGGTGAATAATTAGGCATTCCGATAGGAGTGACTGCAGGACGTCCGAGAGGAATACGCGACCCCTGGCAGGCAATGTAGGAGCGTACGTATTTGCGGATGAAGGTGTACATGCCGCGCCAATAGTAGCGTAGGCGAAGCCGTGTGTAGGTCTGCGACACTCCGCCGTGACCACACTGGGGGTCGGAGTGAAAAGCGGAGCATAAATCGTTTCGAAGGTGGCGGGGACGCCTAAGAGCCATCTGCGGCCGTCATTGTGGTAGTTGCGGTGGAATAAAAGTCCGTCGCGGATGGCGAAATGCTGGGCCTGTCGGCGTAACGCTCGAGTTGCCGAAGCCACCGTAGGGTTGGACAAAATATCGAATATCGTGACGATCCATGGGTCTTTTTGTTGCTCCGAGGCCATGCCCATGATGTCAAGTGGGGAGATATCATGACTGTCGGTAGGAGTACTGGCGTCTGAAGTAACTGGGAAGCACGAGAGGGCATCGGCGTCAGAGTGTCTGCGTCCAGAGCGACAGACGACACAGATATCGTATTCCTGGAGGCGGAGGACCCACTGAGCGAGGCGACCCGACGAGTCTTTGAGGTTAGATAACCAGCAAAGAGCGTGATGATCCGTCACCACGTCAAAGGGTCGACCGTAGAGATATCGGCGAAATTTTTGAAGTGCCCATACGATGGCCAAGCACTCTTTTTCGGTTACTGTGTAATTGACCTCAGGTTTTGTAAGGGCACGACTGGCATAAGCGACCACGTATTCGGCATTAATGTTCTTACGTTGTGCGAGCACGGCACCAAGGCCTATCCCACTGGTGTCAGTGTGAAGTTCTGTAGGTACGCTTGGGTCAAAATGTCGCAAGATTGGCGGAGACGTAAGTAGGCGGCGAAGAGTGGTAAAGGCTTCCTCAGAGGCTTCCGACCAATTAGAAAGTGCATTGTCGCCTTGGAGAAGTTGGTTGAGGGGTGCGATCATAGTAGCGAAATTGCGAACTAATCGTCGAAAATAGGAGCATAGTCCAATGAAGTTGCGTAGGTCTTTCAAATTAGTGGGCTTCAGGAATTCGGATACGGCACGAAGTTTAGCAGGGTCGGAAAGAATGCCTTATTTGGAGACAACGTGGCCTAGTATAGTCAGTCTTCTAGCTGTAAATAGGCACTTCTTCAAGTTAAGCTGGAGACCAGCATTCCGGAGACAGGTCAAAACTTGATGTAAACGGCGAAGATGGGTCCGAAAATCTGGAGAAAACACGACAACGTCATCGAGGTAGCAGAGACAAGTATGCCACTTCAGGCCGCGCAGGATGCCGTCCATCATGCGTTCAAAGGTGGCAGGTGCGTTGCAGAGACCAAACGGCATGACAGTGAATTGGTACAAGTCATCTGGTGTTACAAACGCGATTTTTGGACAGTCAGCGTCAGCCATGGGCACCTGCCAGTAGCCAGAGCGGAGATCTAAGGAAGAAAAGAACTCCGCTCCTTGTAAACAGTCAAGTGCGTCGTCTATACGTGGCAACGGGTAAACATCGTTTCGAGTAATCTTGTTAAGCCTTCGATAATCAACGCAAAATCGTATGGTGCCATCTTTTTTCTTAACCAGGACGGCTGGTGATGCCCAGGGACTACTAGAAGGCTGGATGACACCGCGTTTGAGCATATCGGTCCCCTGGTCATCGATAAAGCGTCTTTCGCTCGCCGATACTCGGTACGGACGCTGCCGAATGGGTGCATGGCTTCCGGTGTCGATAGTGTGCGAAACAGTCGTTGTGCGGCCAAGTGATGTTGCTTGGCAGTCAAAAGAGGAAGAGAAGCTTTCGAGCAAGTGAAGTTCGGCTCGCTGCGTCGTCGTAAGGTCACTGGCAATAGACGGCGTAAAAGAACGCATCAGCGACTGAGGAGGCGGTTCTTCGAGTGCGGCAAGATAAGCGGAGTCATCCATTGTGCCAAAGATTGAAGGTGAAGCCAGTGACTCTGCTCTCCCAAGGCTTTCACGGCGGCGTAAAGTAATTGGTTCGGCCGACGGGTTTGACACACACATCAGAGAGCCGCCAGTGATGAACTCGAGAACAGCGAAAGACAGTGGTAGTGATCTGCGGCGAAATAAAAGTTCAGAGGGCGTGAAGAGTACTGTGCCGGCATCTACAGAGGCACAAGATACACTGACAAGAACAGAAGACCAGGCAGGTATAATGGTATCTTCTGAAACGGTGATTTTGCGACAAGAGTCCTCGTTGGCATGGATAATATCTGTCGAAAACGGAAACAGCTCAATTTCGGCGCGGGCGCAGTCGATCATCGCATGATGTGTGGAGAGAAAGTCTCATCCTAATATGACGTCGTGAGAACATGATGGCAACACGATGAATTCGATGACATAGAGAACCTCCTGAATGACGACACGAGCGGTGCACCGGATGGCTCGCCGTGCTGCGCGTTGGCAGTCTGAAGGGATAATCCAGAAAGCGGTGTCGTCACTTTTCCAATTTTGCGGCAAATACGGGCATCTATCGCTGAAAGTGCAACGCCGGTGTCGACAAGGGCTAGCATCAATATTCCTTCTATTGCGATTTCAATAACGTTTTTCGGGGAACTATGAGGCCTTATACATTTTGCTGACACCGCAGTTCTTGCCTCCTGAACTGCGATACTTAGTTTTCCTAGCGCAGAGGGCTCCGCCGACGGTGCATGGGCGAGACGGAGCGCCGGCGAGGAGATCGTGAACGGCGAGCGGAGAAGGCGGTCTCAGCGGCAGGAGGAGAATCGTAGCTGTCCGAATAATTGTGCCGTTGTTGGAAACGTAGCGCATAAGGAGGCACATTGTTGGAGACGTTCGGTGCAAGTAGGCGACAGTGACGTGCCACGTGTCCAGCACGGCCACAATAAAAACAAATCGGACGGTTGTCATCCGTGCGCCAATGGTCTTGATGTCGTGCATGCTGTACCACTGGTCGAGCGGGAGGGGATACAGGCGGGCGCAAAGGCGGGCGAAGTGGACCGTAGGTCTGCAGTCCAGGTCTCGCAGTGACTTCGGCGTATGTCAGGGGAGCGGCAGTCGGAGCCTGATGGAACGAAGGCGGGACGTGGTCGGCTACCTGCTCCTCGATTACATATTGCAGAGCGGGAGCCAATGGAGAACTCGACGGGCCGTGTGTAAGCGGCATCAGCGAAAGCTGACGGGCAACTTCTTCACGGACGAACTCATTTATCTGTGCTAACAGCGAAGTGTTATCCAGGGCAACAGCCAAGCTCGACATTGAAGTGGCCTGTGGAAGAGATTGGCGGGTGGCTACGCGTTGTTTGCGTAGTTCATCGAAGCTTTGGCAGAGACTGACGAGTTCTGGCACTGTTGCCGGGTTTTCGCCTGCAGCATCTGGAAGGCGCCGTCTTCAATGCCTTTAAGATGTGCCTGATCTTCTCGGCATCAGCCATTGCGGCGTCAACGCGGTTACAGAGGTCGACAATATCTTCTATGTAACTGGTAAATGTCTCCCCGCTCTGTTGTGCACGACCACGCAAACGTTGCTCGGCGCGAAGCTTGCGAACGGCGGGGCGCCCGAATACCTCCGTTACGCTAGCTTTGAAGGCCGCCCACGTCGTGAGATCACGTTCGTGGTTTCGGTGCCACACGCTGGCGACACCGCTCAAGTAAAACGACACGTAATTCCGCTTTTGGGTGTCGTCCCAGTGGTTGTGGGTGCTCACCCGGTCGTATTCAGCGAGCCAGTCTTCTACGTCATGATATTCTGTACCACTGAAGATGGGTGGGTCGCGTTGACGTAACGGGCCAGGGCAGACCAAGGTAGTCACCGAGGCAGGGGGTTGTGGTTGTGGTGGTCCTTCTTCCGGCATAATGAAGACAGGCTGTAGTGTCCGGTTGCGAAGTTCCCGATTTCCGGTCGTACCTGGCACCTCCACCAATTGTAAAGGGGGTTTATTTGGGTCGTAGAGCGGCAGCGACAAACGCAGCACCAGCATGTATGGCGTAGCCAGAGAGCTAACTGGGTACGAGCCACACGATGGCAACGGGGCTGTTCAGCGTGCCGATCTTCTTCCTCACAATATATATATATATATATATATATATATATATATATATATATATATATCGCCACACAAAAGTAATGTCGAAGGAAGACACACAAACAAATCAACCTAGCAAGTTCAACTGACACAGGCGCCTAACGCGACAAACACTCAGTTCTTAGCGCTGTGTCCCGTCTGTTTCTTTCGCCGTCCGTGTGCTTCTGCGCTACTGTGTAAATAATGCCATACCAACTAGCCCACCAGTCTGTCGTTTTGAATCCGCAATGCTACCCGACCATGATTACCCTGAAAAGATGAGCGACTCGCGGCTAGTCTTCTGCATGACAGGGTAAATACCCTGTAGTCTGCGTCCAAGAAATGTTTTGACGAGCTCCCTGTTGCCACCGGCAAAGCCATCGAACACCTGGTGGTGTTCACCAAGTTCTGCGTCAATGGGGGCCTCATTCACCCTTCGGAGAACCTATTCTCATTTGTATCGACGCCCTTGAAACCACTGTTTTCGATGTGGTTCAGTTACAACGAGCTGCACAGTGACAGCTTGGAAGAGCTTGTCTACTGTCTGCACAAAAAAGACGTCATATTGGGCTGTGAACCGCATGGCCCCAGCCTTACCAACCAAGTTACAAAATTATTTTTGGTCATCCGTTTTCCCTTCTACACGAAGGCACTCAACAAAGACAGAGTCTTCCCGTAAAAAGAAGAAGCACCTGAAGCTTAGTCGCGTCACTTAGCAGAGAATAACATAAGGCTGACAACGTTCTGTTTCAACTGTTTGTCAACAATTTAAAACATTTTTTTTCTCGTGAGAAAAAAAAGCACCAGCTCAGGTGCGTCGCGTAGCAAAAAATAATCAATGACGGAGAATGGTTTGTTTTAAACGGATTGTGAGCCACTCTTCAAAAATTAGTTGTTTGCGTAAACAGCGCGTCAAAAAATAATGTTTGCTTCCGAGTTACCACTGCGAATTTTCTTGCTTTGCGTTCGATAAGATGTCAGCCGGAGTAAATCGTCTACAAGCTACATTCTACCATCGACGCGCGCTCAATAGGATTGTTACCTTGGCGCCTTTCAATTACGAAAGGGCTACCATAGCCACTCTATCGCCATTTGCCACCATGCACGAGCGAGAATATATATTACGAAGCTTTCTTTTTTTTTGTTATTGCAAATTCGGCTACGCGCGCGGACGATCGCATTCCACGCAGCGCCCTTGCACTGCGGCCGACGTGTAAGCGTGTGTCAGCGCCACCTGGCGGTTTCCTCCCAAAGGGGCACGCACGAGCCGGCGCGTTCAACACACTTTCCCATTCTAGCCACTGTACCCATACACACACCTTCGAAATCAGTGGATGAGTACTCATGAGTGAGTGTGCCGACCTATGGCCACAGGTGCTCACACACAAATACGTGTGTTTTAAAGCGGAGCTTTCTTTGCCTCTTCTGCCGACTTGGAATGTATGCTGGGTGTTTCGACGACACGACATCGACGATACAGACGTTCTTTTTGCGGCCAGTTTCGGTTTCAAGTAGCCTGCCAAGGGGAACGGCCATTCACTTATTCCTCACACGTTGACGACTGAGAGGCCGTAAGCTTGCGTAAGAGTTGGGGCGGACGTGTGTTCATTATGTGCGAGAAACTTACTGTGGATGAGTACTCATGAGTGAGTGTGCCGACCTATGGCCACAGGTGCTCACACACACACACGCACGCCTTTGAAATCAGTGGTTGAGTGTACTCATGAGCGAGTGTGCCGACCTATGGCCATAGGTGCTCTCTCACGTACACACAAACGCACCTTTGAAATCAGTGGGTTAGTGTACTCATGAGTGTGCCGACCTATGGCCACAGGTGCACACAAACGCACCTTTGAAATCAGTGGGTGAGTGTACTCATGAGTGAATGTGCCGACCTATGGCCACAGGTGCTCACACACACGCACAAACGCACCTTCGAAATGAGTCGGTGAGTGTACTCATGGATGAGTGCCGACATATGGCCACCGGTGCTCACACGTACACACACGCACGCCTTTGAAATCAGTGGGTGAGTGTACTCATGGGTGTGCCGTCCTATGGCCACAGGTGCACACAAACGCACCTTTGAAATCAGTGGGTGAGTGTACTCATGAGTGAATGTGCCGACCTATGGCCACAGGTGCTCACACACACACACAAACGCACCTTCGAAATGAGTCGGTGAGTGTACTCATAGATGAGTGCCGACATATGGCCACCGGTGCTCACACGTACACACACGCACGCCTTTGAAATCAGTGGGTGAGTGTACTCATGGGTGTGCCGTCCTATGGCCACAGGTGCACACAAACGCACCTTTGAAATCAGTGGGTGAGTGTACTCATGAGTGAATGTGCCGACCTATGGCCACAGGTGCTCACACACACACACAAACGCACCTTCGAAATGAGTCGGTGAGTGTACTCATGGATGAGTGCCGACATATGGCCACCGGTGCTCACACGTACACACACGCACGCCTTTGAAATCAGTGGGTTAGTGTACTCATGAGTGTGCCGACCTATGGCCACAGGTGCACACAAACGCACCTTTGAAATCAGTGGGTGAGTGTACTCATGAGTGAATGTGCCGACCTATGGCCACAGGTGCTCACACACACACACAAACGCACCTTCGAAATGAGTCGGTGAGTGTACTCATGGATGAGTGCCGACATATGGCCACCGGTGCTCACACGTACACACACGCACGCCTTTGAAATCAGTGGGTGAGTGTACTCATGGGTGTGCCGTCCTATGGCCACAGAAACTCACTCAATCTCTCTCACACACACACAAACACACCCGCCGCCATTGGCTTGCAATCATGTCTCACTTGTAGGTACTCAAGAGCACTCACACGCGCTCGCACTCACTCGTGCATACTAAAGTCCACACTAATGTTCACTCATACTCACGCCTACTCACTAAGAGTAACTTCCATTCCTACCTGCTTTACTGGCACTCACTCATGCGTCCAGTCACTCACTCCGTGGTACTCTCAGGTTCACACTCACACAGACTCACACTTACAGGAACTCTCGTTCGAACTAACTTTTACTCATACTAAGTTAGCCACATTTCTATGTTTTATAAGGTTGCATTCAGTGTTGTATAAAATATTCATCAAGATAATTTCCAAGAGAACAGGCTGGCTTCAGGAAGGGATATTCTACGATGGATCATATCCATGCCATCAATTAGGTAATTGAGAAATTTGCAGAGTGCAATCAACATCTCTATATGGCTTTCATAGATTGTGAAAAGGCATTTGATTCAGTAGAGATACCAGCAGTCGTAGAGGCATTGCGTAATCAAGGAGTACAGGCGGCATACGTGAATATCTTGGTAAATATCTGCAAGGATTCCACAGCTACCTTGGTTCTCCACAAGTAGGAAGATACCTATTAAGAAAAGGGTCAGGCAAGGAGACACAATCTCTTCAATGCCATTCACTGCATGCTTAGAAGTAAGGGTGTGCGAATATTTGAGTTCCGAATTCGAATCGAATAATATCTAATCGAATAATTCGATTCCATTTTCGAATAGCTAGTATTCGAAGTTTCGAATAATTCGACAGGGCGAATATCTAAAATGCGACAAAGGCCAATGGTGCACTTCGGTTAGGGTGGTGTGGTTAAAACTAATGGTAAAGTGGTTACACTAGGCCTTTCGTTAAACCTTTCGCCGGTGTCCTGGTTCAAAAGCGAGCGCATGTTTATATTAAAGGAGATTATGCCATTTCCGCACGTCAAAAAAAAAAAAAAACGCACACATATGAGAAACCTGTCAAGCCCTTCACAACTTCGCTTCCGAAACGAAGGCACGGACTTTTGCGTAGTTCGGTTGCGTATGCCGCAAGCGCCGTAAAACACTTTTACACAAACAACTTCCTTCACATGCTGTCTTAAAGGGATACGGACACGAAAGTTGGTAGGTGGTTTTTTGCGTCGGAACAAAAATTGAACAGTTAAAAATGACCAATACAACAAGGTGCTTTGAAAAAAAAAGAACGAGAAACATATTTTTTGGCGACTTTTTGTTTCACCTTGCCTCCAAGCGGCCGCCGGCACAAGCTGAAATTTGATGTCTTAACACCCACCCGCGCGCGCGCGCGCGCGCGCGCGGCCAAGGTCGGCCACAGCCGTCGCAGTGTTTCCGGAGGTGTCGGTCCCTTACAGCGTTTGTTTAACCCCTTTCGGCGATCTTCGCACGTGGTCCGTCCTAAACATTATCCCCGTCGGCGCTCCACGCAGATGGTGCGTCTTACATGCGCCTTCTCGCGGTCGCCGTTCAGTATTGACGCGTTCGTCGCGACGGAAGGAAATGCCCAGACATTGCTGTTAGAACAGCATCGTTGGTCGTGACACGCCGTCGCACACGTTTCCCAGAGAGGAGAAGGTGCGTAAACTTGGGATACCTGCCTGTCAGCCATCACGCCCAGCATGGAGACCTCTAAAAAATGACTTCATTTGCGCGGACCACTTCGTCAACGATGATTGTGACCAGCCCGGCTGTGCTTAAAAGCCTCGGCATGCCGCTCAAAGGCAACGCCTAAAGCCTGATGCTGTACCATCTGTCTTCTCACGAAAACGCAAGGCAGAAATGATCAGCAGCGCGTTTGAAAAGAGGAGGCGAAAAGATGTCGGTACTGTTTTTGTTCAGTTGCAGCCTTCTTGAGCAGTGTAAGGGCTATGCTGGGCACGAAGGCAGTAATGTGTTTAAAAATGTTGCAAAGCATTACAAAAACATTATTAGCATTATTAAAGAAATACAAGGCTAGCGAGCGTGAGCGCGACTCACGAGATCAGTCCTACATGGCAGCGGGGCAGACACACACATAGCTCTGCTACTCCACAGGCTGAAAGCAGAAAAAACTGGCGAGAACACCAGCCAGGTGCTGCCATCTGTCGGGTCGCTGGCGAAGTGGACGTGTGAGTCTCGGAGGTACTGATAACTCACAGCAGTTGCTCACGCCGACGGCATAAACTACTATTCAGTCATCCACGCAGTGCTGAAGTACCCCACAGCTGCCTCGCCTGCGTGCGCTCTTGAAAAAGCAAGTTTACAGAGGAAATGACGAATAATTCTTCCGCAAGTGTCTGGTGCAGAGCGAAATCTTCACGCTACGGTTCGCGAAAGCCTGACCGGCACTTCCACGGCCGCCTGCTCTTCTTCGTCGCTTGACGCGGAAGGCTCGTAACCGTAAGCGGTAATATTTCTTTGCCAAGTTGGAATGGTCCTCGTCTTCAGACGTGTACTCATCGCTGATAGAGGCACCATAACTCGAATCCATGCTCGTGATGGCGGCATCAGCGCGCTTCGAATGACCGCGGCCGGCCGGACGTCACGCCTTCCAACTCCCGCGGATCGGGCGGCGAGACGCGCGCTCACAAAAACGCCAAAAATAAAGCCATCGGCGAGGAGTGACCACTTCTTTTCGGTGTAATCAGACACTGAGGATTCATTTTCAGCATTTTCGTAAAATTTTAAGATTTTATGTCCGTATCCCTTTAACTAAGGTCGCCGCGCGCTTATATTGGGTTGCGCCCGGGATCAGGAATCAACACGAGCCTGAAGCCAGGTCATGTGGAACAGCTTGTGTTTCTGCATGACAATTTGTAGCCTTGCGGTAACACTCACTCACCGCTTTGTGTGCTCGAGGACATGAGCAGACATCAATTCTGTGTTCTTTCTGTAAATTTTCAATAAAATCTTTTGTATTTGATATTCGATTCGATATTCGACATTTTTTGCCACTATCCGGCACTATTCGACTCGAGATGAAATTTGACTATTCGCACACCCCGATTTAGAAAAAAATAATTATGGGGTTTTACGTGCCAAAACCACGATTTGATTATGAGGCACGCCGTAGTGGGGGACTCCGGAAATTTGGACCACCTGGGGTTCTTTAACGTGCACCTAAATCTAAGTACACGGGTGTTTTCGCATTACCCCTATTTAGCAGTATTGAAGCTCGTAGACTGGGAAGGCTTAGGAGCAAGGATCAACGGCAAATATCTCAGCAACCTTCGGTTTGCAGATGACATTGTCCTATTCAGCAACAATGGGACGAATTACAACAAATGATTGATACCTTAACCCAGAATGTGTAAGTGTGGGGTTGAAGATTAATATGCAGAAGACAAAGATAATGTTCAATGGCTTGGCAAGGCAACAAGAATTCAGGATCGCCAGTCAGCCTCCAGAGTTTTATAGGAATACGTCTATCTAGGTCAATTACTCACAGGGGACCCTGATCACGAGAAAGAAATTTAGGGAAGAATAAAATTGAGCTGGAGTGCATACAGCATGCATTGCCAAACTGGGAGGTTACCACTATCGTTGAAAAGAAAAGTGTACAATCATTGCACTCTACCGGTGCTAACACATGGGGCAGAAACTTGAAGGTTAACAAAGAAGCTCGAGAACAAGTTACCGCACAAAGAGCGATGGAACGAAAAATGTTAGGCCGTTAAGAGACAGAAAGAGAGCGGTGTGGATCAGAGAACAAACGGAGATAGCCGATATACTAGTTGACATTAAGCGTAAGAAATAGAGCTGGGCAGGCCATGTAATGCGTAAGATGGATAACCGGTGGACCATTAGAGTTACAGAATGGATACGAAGAGAAGGTAAGCGCAGTCGCTGATGGCAAAAAACTAGGTAGGGTGATGAAGTTAGGAAATTCGCTGGCGCAAGTTGGAATCAGCTAGGGCAAGACAGGGATATTTGGAGATCGCAGGGAGTAGCCTTTGTCCTGTAGTGGATATAAGTATAGGTTGACGATAAGTTTTATACATCAACTCCTATTCACCGACACCCACTCACACCCATACTCGTGTCCACTCACACTGGCCAGTACTTCCGTGAATACTCACACTCACCGACAGGCTTCCTCGAGTCTGCATACACTCAAACACTGGCGTTCATACTCATGTCTACTCGCAGATTACGGCGCTCCTAGTCATGTTTATGAAGTGAATTTGAGTATGAGCAAGCATACCCATGACCGAGTAGGGCGGCCTATGATTCATTTTGTTCGTAACAGTTCTTCCATACCCACAACCAACAGCATGCGCCCAAACATCCCGCGTGGGCAACCAAAGCTACAGAGCAGAGAAGTATGGACGTCCGACGGGTCTCATAGCGAGACGAGCGCCTCCGCGGTAGCCAACACAGGTGTCTACACAGATGTAAGGGATCAAATACATAGAGTTAACATACTGACTCTAGAGGACAAGCTGCCCATAGGGCCCATGCACTGAAATCGGTCACCGCAAGAGCGCCACCATTATGATACGCTGATGTTGCCAGCTCCTGAAACGCTTGCTAGACTTGGCGCTAGTAATCAGTTTTAATCTGGCAACCTATAACTTGTAGTGTGTGTGCAGCCGTATGCGCGTGGGTGTGGGAGGTGTTGGCCGTGCAGCTGGCATTTACGCAACCCAAGGATGACCCTGTTAAAATTT